>NC_141537.1:131396641-131569141 GCF_021556685.1 Rattus norvegicus
GGAGATCCTCCTGGCACTACTAAGAACAGCTGACATTATAAGATCTATTTTCCTAAGTCCTGATATGACTTCTGCCAGATATACATATGTAATCTCAACCACATGCCTGACCTTAGTCTCTTGTCTGAAGCCAACTCTGGAGCAGCCTGCAGGACAGCTACTTTCCACTGTGCTTTCTATCCAAACCAAAGTGGCGACCTAGCTTCGAGCCCTGGCTTCTGGAGCTTGGCTTGCTCTGGTGGCAGAAGGCAGGGGGTCAAGGGGGGTCCAGGCTGTCATCTTGTGGCTTCTGGGGACCTTCTAATACCCTTGACCTCAGAGTAGATCCTTCTCTTGGAGCCCAATTTCTTACCATGTGCTCTTGGAACATAGACACATAATCTTGGCGAAGTCACAGAGCCAAATCCAGGAAGTGGGTTGCAGACTAAAGTTAGCAGTGGACTACAAGGCCAGACAGATATTCCTGTTAGGACTAACAGGACTCCCTGTCCTCCTGAAATTAAGGGACTTGGAGGCAGGAAAATTAGCCAGCAGTTAAGAGCATTTGCTGCTCTTGCAGAGGACCTGAGCTCAGTTCCCAGCACTTACATAAGGTGGCTCACAAACACCTGCAACTCCAGAGCCAGGGCATCTGATGCTCTCCTCTGACCTAGGAGGGCACCTGCACATGATCTATACATTCATACATACTGTTGGTCATGCACATGCATACTTTTGAAAAATGTTAAATTAATGGACTGTATAACAAGGTAGATGCTACTGTGTCACTCACTAGTGTTTGACCCCGCCCCTTCCTTCCCTCCCATTTTCTGAAGACAGAACAATAAAGTAACAATTTGATGAGGAAAACTTTCAGCAGAACAGGAAGACATCTTCCAATCACGAGAAATGGATAGATTGCAGGCATCTAGGTTGACTCATTCCTGCACAGCTTCAATGTTTCAGTCAAAAACCTCAAGGTTGCTGGGTGGCAGTTTTATCTGAGGGTTCTACCTGTAGCCTGCTGGAAAACCCTTCCAGCTCATTGCCAAAAGACAGTCACAACTCCCCCTCCTCTCTAACCCCTGTCCTGGAGCGCTGGCTCAGAGCTCCCTGTTGACGGCTTCCTTAAACTTAGCACTTGTCAGTCCACTGAGGAGCTAGAATGATCTTAAGTACTGCCGACATCAAGGGAATGTCCTGCTCAATGGTTACCTCCTACACTTACAATAATCCCAAATTCCACTGTAACACAGGAGTCAGAGCTGGAGGTCTTCAAACCATACTCTTACCTGGCCTTGGGGTAGTTTGAACAGACGAGCTTTCTCCTGTTGGAGAAGCCACCAAGTTGTTTTCTACCTTAAGACATTTGTACCTGCCGGTCCCTCACCTGGGGCTCTACCGTCTCACAATCCCTTCTGTCCCAGCTCAAGTATCTTCTTATAGATGAATTATTTAATTCAATAGTCTTTCTTCATTTTTTGCATCACCGTTAAGTTGTTGTGAAGAAATACTTGGCATGAACAAATTAAGAAGGGCTTGTTGCCATGGTTTTGGGTATGTCAGTCCATCAGGGTAAGAAAGGACTGGCAAAGGAACAGTCAGGACAAGAGAGAGCAATGGGAGAGCACTCTTGTGTTGTCTGTCTGTCTGTCTGTCTGCCATCTCTTTTCTCTTTTACCCCTGCCAGGCTTCCAGCTTATCAGATGGAGCCGCTCATATTCAGCTATGTCTGCTCTTTCATATATCAAGCTACTCTGGAAACATCCCCTCAGACATACCTAGAAGTATGCTTTGAGAATAACCCTGGGTGTGGGAGGAAATGGCTCAGTGAATGAATGAAGCTCTGGAAGCATAAACCTGATGATAAATCCTGTTTTGAATGAAAATGGCCCCCACGGGATGAGGTCTCTAGTAGGTGGAAGTATTTTGGGAAGGATTAGTGGGCGTGGCCTTGTTGGAGGGAGTGTGTCAGAGGGGGTGGGATTTAAGGTTTTAAAATCCCAGTGCCAGATCCCCAGTCTTGCTCTCTTTGCCTCCTTCTGGACTAAAATGTAGCTCTTTGCTACTGCTCCAACACCATGCCTGCCTGTCTGCAGCCATGCTCCCCACCATGATGGTCATAAATTCACCTTATGAAAATCTAGGGCTGGAGAGATGGCTCAGCGGTTAAGAGCACTGACTGCTCTTCCAGAGGTCCTGAGTTCAATTCCCAGCCACCACATGGTGGCTCACAGCCATCTATAATGGGATCCGATGCCCTCTTCCGTTGTGCATGAAGACAACAACAGTGTACTCATAAAATAAATAAACCTTTAAAAAAAACGAAAATCTAAGCTCCCTACTAAATATTTTCTTTTATAAGTTGCCTTGGTCATAGTGTCTATTCACAATAAAAGAAAAGTAACTAAGACTATGTAAAAGGCAAGCATAGCAGTACCTTATGTCTATAATTCGAGTATGTCTCTCTGGGGAGATGGGAGGTGAAACTGGAAAAAGATCACTGGATACTCAAAGGTCAGCCAGCCTTTAACTAGAAAGCTTGAGACAAAGAGACTCTGTCTCCAGCAAGGTAGAAGATAGAAACCAACAACTGAGGTCTTCCTCTGACCAACACACACATGAAGCAGGATGTGTGCTCTCTCTCCATTCTGACTCCAGGCATCTTTCAAAGTGGCCAAATTGTAATTGACCCTCATGACCACCCATCACAGTTACATTAGCTGGCATCCACTGCTTGTCTTAGTTCCCTTCCCAAACAGAGCATAAACATCCCGAGGGCAGGAAGTCCATCTGGTCATGTCATTGCCTCTCAACATACCTTAAATTCTCAATAAATACTTGCTGAAAGATGTCCTGGGCATCAATAGAAGCTTTTAATAATAAGTCTATTATCAACTTTATTAATATTTATTTATATTGTAAAGCTACAGAGGGTCTATGAACATACCCCTACCTAAGACATTCCAATGATTTGAGACATAAGAGATACTAAATACAGCTAAAGTTATACAAATTTTTCTTGCTTAAGCTACAAGACTCATTCCTTGAAGCACACATTGTTACCTGACATGTCTCAGGCTTTCTCAACAGCTCTGAAGTGGGCATAGGGACAATCATATGCTCTACAACACTTTGATATCACAGCTAGACTGACTCCAAGGCTGGGTGGCTAAAATGTGTCCTTGAGTGGTATATATTGTACATTGTTTGCTGGGAAAAACTCCGGCCATGAATTATGAACTAAGAATATTACATTCCCTGGTGGACAGGGAGTTCTGATCAAGGGTTAGCGGTGGGATAGTTTCTCAAGTTCTATTTTTTGACACCTTCATTTTGCTTTTTCTTGGTCATACACATTTTGCTTTTTCTTGTTGTTGAATTTGGACAGACCTAGGATTAGGTAAAGAGTTCTAAAGTCCAGGATTTCATACTTGATAGAATAAAATTCTGTCTGAATGAAGTCTATCAAGTTCCTAAAATTCTATCAATTTCTTCCCCCTGTCCATCCAGTACTTTACCAAAGTCAGTTAAGTTTACCCACCAAAGGTTTCTCAAATTGGTCCATTTCAGTCTTTATTACCACTCCCCTTATTATTTAATAGATTTCTGTTCCTCTGTAAGCAGAACCAACCCTCATGTCAACCCGGCCCAAAGTAAACCTTTCAAAACACCATGTGACTATACACAGCCTCCCTGACACTCTCAAGGGTTCTACTATCTTTCTTAAACAGTGTTGGGTTCTTTGTGACTTTCCTTAGGTCTATTCAGTGTAATTGTATCTTCATAGGCAATTGTAATTGAATGTGGTAATTGGTCACCTCTACTCCCTCTTAGCCTACAAGAGAATGTCATAGTCCTGCCTGCATCACACCGTGTTATCAAATCACCTCAGCAGAGGCTCTGATATGGTCTGGCTAAGCCACTGAGCCACTGTAGCAGTGGTTCTCAGTCTTCCTACTGCTGTGGCCCGTTAATGCAGTTCCTCATGTTGTCGTGACCTCACCCATAATATTAATTTCGTTGCTACTCCATAACTGCAAATTTAGTAATATCATGCATTCTTATGTAAATAGCTGTATTTTCTGATAGGCTTAGGCAACCCCTGGGAAATGGCTGTTCAGTCTCCCAAGGGGTCACGATCCATAGGTTGAGAGCCGTTGTTTTATAGCTTTAGCTCCTAGAACTGTGTCTTTGATCAAAGAAAGAGGTGAATGTTTGGTGAATAAAAATGAAGTTTCTCTATTCTCTTTTCCTTTCTTCTTCCTCCTTCTCCTCTTCTGTCCTCCTCATCTTTTCCATCCTCCGCCTCTTCTACTTCTTCTCCCCTCTCACGGTATTTGGATTTTCCACCTTGCACCATAAAGCCAGAGTCCGTTTCCTAGATCCTTGGATTTCTCAGCTTCATCTGTAAAAATAGGTCTCCAGTCTGCAATTTTCTTATCAAGGTGAAGACTAAACTGTTTATTTGTAATAACATATTTTTATCTTGCATACTAGATAGTAAAAAAAAAAAAAGAACAACACTTTGCTATGATGTGCAATAGAAGAAAAGGCTGGGACATCTACAATCCTTAGAACAGATATCTGAGCCCAGTGTCTACTTTTGCGCTCTTATATTCTGATCTTTTTCTTTTTTAAACATTTATTCATTTTTATTATATCTAAGTACACTGTAGCTGTCTTCAGATACACCAGAAGAGGGGATCGGATCTCTTTACAGATGGTTGTGAGCCACCATGTGGTTGCTGGGAATTTAATTCAAGACCTCTGGAAGAGCAGTCAGTGCTCTTAATCGCTGAGCCATCTCTCCAGCCCATATTCTGATCTTTTACATAGACACACACACACACACACACACACACCCTAGACATACACATACCTACACACAGTCAGACAATACATATGCACACACAGAGAATCCAGTGTATTAGAATCACTCAGAAGGCTCTATTCTTTAGAGCTGTCTGTCTGAAGGACTATCCCTTTCCTATAACCCTTATAAGCCTTCTCAAGGCTCAAAAACAAGTTCAAACGGGGAAGCCTTGGCTGCATATCCGAAGCTGCCAAATGATTCTTGTCACTGGAGAGCACTTGGTAACACCAACTAGATTTTGGCGTCTTCAGATCTGAAACCACAGGCATCTTTCTGTTTTCACTGGGTTCCTTACACAAGCATATACCAAGGCTGACTGGCTTCTTGTGGAACATTCTCGGCAGCACTCTCCCCAGCTACTGTTTCCCAGAATGGTACAGATGCAATATTAGAAGTAACACCTTGGGAGCTGCCCCAGCATGCCATCTGCCAGGAAGTAGTGTTCAATATCAGTTAGGTGACCTTGGACCCAACCCAGGGCAGTTGATTCTGAATGTAACAGGAGGAGTTCAGCAGGGCACTTTCCCCTATAATAGTAAACATTTCAGTTGCATTCAAGAGCATCTCCTATGTGCGTCTCACTCTGTACCTTTGAAAACTCCACTGGATGAGCTTGGGTAAATAGCCCACCCCTAAATCCATCAACACAGCTAGATGGTTCAGTGCCTTTCAGTCATCCCAAGACTAGACAAAGGCTCCCTGGAAATCCATACACTGAGAATATCGACTCTTTTTCTTTAAAATTGTTGGAGAACCTCAAAATCCCTGAATAGTTTCAATAGGGACTCCCTTTTAAAGTCTTCATGGTAACTTGCATGAATAGTGAAACAGATTCGAGCTTCTGGCAGTTTCCCAACATTTACTAAATCCACCATCTGTAATGGTTTTTTTCCATCCCAATTTTACAAATCCAATTTGTCTTTGTTATAAGTAATAGCTAATAAGATAATATGGCAAATGAACATTTACTGACTAAGCCAGAGGAAATACTAGGAGTAGATTTTATTTGAATACCTAATCTGGTTATTTAGGTCAGGCCCACAATATTTTCTAACTAGAATGCAAACCAAGCCTTCAGAGTCCATCTCCATGCCATAGATTCCCTGAATACTAATTTGTGTGTGCCTTTAATTGGAGAAATCTGTGCCGTGAGTTACTGGTAAATTTCAAGAAATGAAACAACAGTCCTCAGTTTAAGCGTATGGCCCATTCTCTTCAGACAGTTACTAATTTATTTAGTGTGTGTAATATGTTTGTGTGTGTGACACCCTGTGTGCATGCAAGTCAGAGGACCACTGTTAGAAGTCTGTTGTCTTTTTCCACCATGTGGATTCTTCATTGGCCCGTGGGCACTCATGTGGGAGACTGTCTTAATTAATTTAATTGATGTGGGAAGACCCAGGCTTCTGGGAGCAGTACCATTCTGGAGGTAGCGGGGTCCTGAGCTACAAGACAGGGGAGAAATCAAGCTGAACTCAAGCAAGCAAGTGTGGTGCATACATTCATTTATTTCTTTCTGCTCTTGACTGTGGATGTCACCTGACTGTCTGCTTGCTTCTGCCTCTGTGGATCCTAGTACAATGGACTGCCACCTGGAACTATGAGCTAGAATAAACCTTTTCTTCCTGAAATTGCTTTTTGTAAGCAGCAGAAAGGAGACCAGGGCCCTGGGGTATGAGGAATTGGCAGAGGAGAAGAAGGCAGAGGCATGTTTCTGTGGCCAAGTCATCTAGGTCCCTCTACTTTTTTTGTCCCAGTCATCAATCATATGGATGTTGTCTCTGTCAAAGACTGAGGTAGGAGGAGCTCTTCTCTAGATGTTACCCATGGTAGAATTGATGGAACCACTCACTCCATGTGACTATGGCTGGCACATACAGCTGAGTGCTTTACAGGCATCGAGCCCCAAGTCTTCTCATTTAATCCTTACAAGCATCCAAGAGGTCAAGGTTCCTGATAATGTTCATCTTGTAAATGAAGAACTTGTCGGGTAAAGGAGCAGAGTTGGGAAGCAAAGATACCTAGGGAATTACCAATCCCATTTTAGCATGTCTCATCTTTTTTACGGGGAATGGGGGGACATAAGACTTCATCTACAAAGTCCATGCTTGACAGCCATACAACTGAACTGTCAACTTTTTTTTAATCTGCTAATCTCATAATATTTTAAAAGTAAGTTGAAAATTTTGGATTGCATTCACTGCATCCTAGGGTTGGGTTGCACACAGGCATAGGCTGTGTTGACTCTCAGGGAAAGCCCAACTCTAACAGACTATACTGAGGCTGACCACAGAGACAGCAGAACAGAGAGGCACAGAACAAGCACAGCCTGGAGGACGGCCATCGCCAGGCATGCTGGGTTACTGTAGCTAATGGAGTCCTCTCGCTCACTCAAGGTAGATGGATGATCTTTCTATTACTCTAACGATTGCAGAGACATGTGACAACATTAAAGCACAAAGGTTTCCCACTCCGGAAACGAAACCTTCTAGGACTATTCTTAAGACCAAACACAAGACTTGGACGTTTTCTCCCTGTAGCTGAGGAGAATAACCTCAGCCCCCGCTTTCCATCGGACATTTGCCAACTCCACCTTGGCCAACAGCAGTACCAGTCTGGGCCTGACCCGGGCTCCATCATGGACATTTTTTGGCTTACAAGTTAAGGCCATGTCTATACCTTGGTATCCGTTCTGGACTGTAGAATCATAAAGTCAACTTTTGCGGCCCAGATGCATTCTTAGCAGTTTTACTATTGATGACTCTCTCCCACATCCCCCGTGAACATGCCGCCTGTGAACTCAGCCTTCAGTTCCAATGGCTCTAGTTCTAGTGCCAGTTGCTTACCACAAGCGGACACATGGAACCTCCCTGGATGCCTTATTTTTAGCCCTCGTCGGATATCCCTGACCCCAGCATGTTACCTAGATTACTAACCGTATCTTATTAGTGTCCATAAAGCGTGTTATTTTCTGTCTTTCCAGGCTTCCTTGCTCATTTGACTCATGTCCAAGCATCTCCCCAGCTTAGCAACTATGTCTATTTCTAGACTGTTGCCCCACCCATTGGAAACCACCTCCCTGTGGCTAACCATTGCGGTGGACCATAATCACCAATTTCATCCAAGACATACTCATCTTAATTACTACTGTATGTAGAGCTGACGGTACAGAGATGAATAACATATGTCAACAGATGACAAGATAGAGCATCGTCCTCGCTTCATACACCCAACAAGTTTTATGAAGACTGGTTATGTGCTCGACCTGAGGCAGCACTGGTGATTATAACCACAAGAAAGGCAAACAGAGCCCTTGTCTTCATGAAGCTGACAGAGAGAGACATGGTGTGTGTGTGTGTGTGTGTGTGTGTGTGTGTGTGTGTGTGTGTGTTTTGTGTGTGTGATGAATAAACAAACAGGCAAACTTGAAATGCTAAGAAAGGGGATTGAGTATCAGGAATCAAAGGTGTCTACTTAAAAGTTTTCAAACTTCTGAGATCTTAAAATGATTTCCTAGCTTGTACCTATCTTTGATCCCAATAAACAGGAGTATTTAACTGGTACAGTTTTGGACTACATGTAACAATGAGTATGTTTTGTCTGATCTGAAAAAAAATGGAAATGAGTAATATTTAGGGTAGAGAATGGTTCTCCAGTTTGCCCCAGCACCTCTCTCCTGTAGGGGCTTCCACTTGGCCTTGACCATATATTTATGATATTTGGCATATAAAATTGTTCTCACCAGCAATTGATATTTGTAACCACAGACTCTGCCTTTCAAATACCTACAGCAATAAGATTGGATCCCTGTCTTCTACACTGCCCTTGCAATTTGATGACTTTGTAAGTTTAGTTGATTAAAAGTTCCCCTTATCTAAGTGTCACAATGAGAATTAAGCTGAAATCCATGTATTTGTGCTCCTCCGTGCATACTGAAGAAGGCTCACGGTTGACTTGCAAGATAGAATTTAAGTCTGCGGGATAGAATTTAAGTCAGCCTCGACGATCACTTCAGCTCATCATTCAAGAATCCTAATGGAGCCCTTGAACCTGGGGATGCAGAAGTGCTTGCTCTGAAACGCCCCTCCCCTTAGAAACAGACATAAAACATAAAATGGATGCCGTAGCTAGAAGCCCAAGAGCACTCAAACGTAGCTTGGACCATTTGCCAGCCAGTGGATAAAGAGCTACTAAAAGCAGCTAAGGGGGGACTAGAAGCCCTGAAGTAATTCGGGAAAGGGAGGCTGTGAGCTCTGTGATCTGACTGAACAGAGCACCCAGCGTAATTACAGTTGAGCCCTCACACCTGCAACCCTGAAATTACAAATCAGGTAAAATTATGGAGGAGTGGATGCATAACAAAATGCTTTCTTCCAGGGTCACAGAAGGGCAGGCCCTGTGTTGATGCAGAAAGAAATAACCTTAGCACGCATGTGCGCATAGCGAATACCTGACACCCTATTCCAGAAGTGTCTGCAAGTAGCCTATCGTGCTCCATAAAAGAGAATATGATGGCTCAAAATAAGGCTACTCCTTCCTTTCAGATCACAGCCCTGCCAAAGTGCTCAGCAAAAAACCACCCTCCGAAAGATTTCCATTTTTCTCTGGGCTATTCTTGCAGAAGGATTTTGCTTACTCTGTTAGGGGATTAAATTGCATTTCCATAAAACACTCAGGACAGTGATGACAGTAATGTTAATAACTACCCTTCTAATTAGACCAAACTCCTTAAAACATAAGCCAGAAGCCAACGTCATAACCTCAGAATGATAGTGTCAAAAGTCAAGGCTTAATGAAACTTTGAAATGAAGTCGGCTCAGAAATCGACACATAGAAGCCAGCAAGATGGCTCGGCTGGTGGAAGCAGCCGACACCAAGCCTGATGACTTGAGTTTGATTCCCAGATCCAACAGGGCAGAAGGAGAGAAATAATTCTTCCACGGTGTCCTCTCCATGCACATTTATGCACATGCGCATGCGCGCGCGCGCGTGCACACACACACACACACACACACACACACACACACACCTGTAAATACGATGTAATAAAAAATTTAGGAAGACCACATATAAACTAGTAATCTGTCATGTTGATAAAGTACAGATGCTTTTATCTTTTTTCGCTTGGCATTTTCTGCTATTGTTTTTATTAGCAAAGAGGACAATAAATCCATCCTCATCTGGGTAAAAATAACCACAGATAAAGCATTAGGCACAGCTAAGATGAGGAACCAAAGATAACGGCAGATTTTACTTTCATCTACTGGATTCCCACACCCCTCTCTGGAAACACTGCCAGCACCCCAAACATGCCTGTAATAATTGGTAGAAATCTACATTCTAGGACTGAAGAGCTCAACAAATGTACTGATGACCACATCAGATACTTGGACCTCGGGGCTCTACACTCAGGAGACAGTTGAGGGCAGAGAAGGGGGAAACAGCAGTAGAGCTCTGTGTGAGACCTTGTGGGAGAGCAGGTGCACGTGACTGTGGGCAGCCTTGGCTGTCAGTCTTCAAATGCTGACCACTCTGTTTTTTGAGGCAAGGCTTCTCACTGGCCTGGGAACTCCAGAGAATCACCTGTGTCTGCATCCTTAGTGGTAGGATTAGACTACTGTGCTCAATTATTTAACGTGGGTTCTGAGATATAATTCAGAATCCCATGCTTTCTGGAAAAACACTTTGCCCTATATGTCTTTTCCCTGGCCCTGTAAGGTAGACTTGATGGACCGGGCCAGAAACCTCATATAACCCTTCTAGCACATTCCGTTGCTTAGAACACAGCCTCTTGCTTCCAATCCTCCAAACTTCAGCAAGAGGTGCTGCTCAACACAACCCAGCTGTGTAGGACCCAGGAAGTAAATCTGGGTCCTTGTGATCTGAACCTCTTCCGTCAGCCCCAGATGTCCCTGTCCTCTGGGTCTGGGGTCAGCCTTTCCACTCAGTCCTGAAGCAGGCTGCTACTGAGTGGTGCAAACTTGGAGGGGCAGAGGCACCCCGCTTCCCTTCTTGGCATCCCCATCTCAGCACCTCCTGTGGCAGACCCTGTGAGAAGCCAGTCAGAAGGAGATCTGGCAGCCCAGCTTGCAGACTTTCCAGTCAGAGAAAGAATGATGGGCCTAGGATAAGTTGCCAGCTAAGTGACCAGTACAGAATCAAATTATCCACTCCACAGTGAAGGCCAGTAAGGCCTTCCTAAGGATCTCTCCTCTGGCAGAGCAAGCCTTGGGAATCCAACTGCATATTTAGGATGGCAAAGAACAAGAAGTGTGACTGTTGGAAAAACATTCTGGCCACTCAAAGACACCATATGAAAGCAAGAGAGTATCAAAGAATGGTTAGATGCCAAAATGTGCAGTTCTGTGCACATCTGACCCCAAGCCCAGATGACAGATGGTGTGATCATAGCAGTTTGACTGCAAAGCTACATTCCAGGCTGCAGAAATTAACCCAGCCCCTTACAAAGGGGTGAAAGGAGTAGCCGAGTATTCCTGAGCCCTGGGCTTCAGTCCTCGAGAGCTAATAGAAAGATCACTGGAAAATGATGCTAAAACTCATCTCCCTACATGGAGAGGTAAAGATGGGGGAGCAGTCAGGCAGCATTCAAGTGTTACTGTGAGGAACTTAGAAATGGCTCTGTGGGTATGGATGTCACTAGCCTGAAGACTTGAGTTTAATCCTAGTAACTCGCGTAGTGAAAAGAGAGAACCAAGTCCAGAAAGCTGTCCTCTGGCATGCATTGTGCTAGAACACATCCATTGAACAAAGAAAAAATAAATGCAAAAACTTATTTTCAAAAATGTGTTTTGCTGGTGTGATGGCTCAGAGGGTAAAGGTGCTTGCTGCCCAGCCTGAGTACCTGAGTTTGAACGCAGGTTCCCACACAATAGAGGAGCTCTAGGCGGTTGTCCTCTGAGCTTCACGCACATGCTATGGTATGCACACTAACATCCTGGTCTGATCCTATGGCTCTGACTTCAAAACCTACAGATAATCACAAGTCAGCATTCTTCCTATGTTCTAGGTAGCAGGAGAAACCTGGAAAGGCAAGGACTTCCATCTAACTCAGTTTCCAGAAAGAATGCTGGCCAGAAATTGGCCACAGCCAAATTTACATAGTATTAGAGGATGGGAAATTTTTTTTTTAAAGAAAAGTGCGCACACACACACATATTATATATATCCTCAAAGGAAACTGAAGTTAGATTCTTAAGAATGCAGGCATTGGATTATCAATAGACAATGTTAGCCACAAGCAGTAACAGTGTGGCTTCAGGTTAGCCAGGAAAAGCACTGACAGTGAACACTCTAGGTTCTTCCCTCACTTATTGCCATCTACCTCACAAGCTAGCCCAAAAGTCCTCTCCAGGTCTTGGCCCTATTGGGGGATCAAGAAGTAACCAGCCTGGGTGACTATCTACTGAATCACTAGTCCTCGCCTTTCCTCCACCTAACGGTGCTTCACCCGCCAGTCGAGGCGTAGAAATGCTTCTCCAAGGGTAGGAGAGTAGCTGAAAGACCACAGGGATTCTGTCCACCTGCTCACCTGCCACGGAGACCCAACCTTCATAGGATCTAGCAAAGCTAATTCTAAATGTCAGAGCAGCAGATTCTAATTTAATACTGCTGCTTACTACGGTAGCTAATACTGCTGAGTCGGTCAGCAACAGCTCAGCATGAGGAATAATTAATGGTGATTGAAATACCATCAACTGTATCTTCCACTGACCACGAACCAGTTGTCAAGCACTGCACTGGGCATTTTACATCAGTAGCCAGCTCACAAGGTCTGTGTGGGACTAATTACGTGTGGTCATATGGGTTCCTATACAGGCTGTGGGTAAGTGGCAGTGCTAGGGTTAGAGTCAAGCCTTCTCGGCCAGTGGAATAACTCAGCAAGTAAAGGCATTTGCTGCCCAATGACGCAAGTTTGATAACCCGAGTTAGCAAGAAACAATTCTACAAAGCTGTCTTTTGATGTCTACATGGGTGTCCTAGCACATACCCATTTGCATCACACAACATCTCATTCATTTAAAGTTAAGTCGTATGACGCCAACTACAATGACCATTTATCTTTATGAAAGTTTGCTGTCACTGTCTTCAGACACACCACAAGGAGGAATTAGATCCTATTACAGATGGCTGTGAGCCACCGTGTGGTGGCTGGGAAGTGAACTCAGGATCTCCGGAAAAGCAGTCAGTGCTCTTAACGGCTGAGCCATCTCTCCAACTTGATCATTTATCTTTATGTTAAGATTTAAAACCCTTTTTTGATTATGCTTAGGTCTGTGTGTCTGTGTCTGAGTGTGAGTTTATGCACACCAGAGCAGGTGCCCATAGAGGCCAGACTGAAGCTAGAGATGTGGGCAATTCTTACGTAGGTGCTGAGAACTACTGAGTGGACCTCTGCAAGACCAGTACATGCCCTGAACTTCTGAGCATCTCTCTAACCCTACAGTGAATATTTAAGGAGTCTGAAGTAACTAAGGCTCAGTCATGGGCTCAGACTTTATGCTCTTTATGTTCTTGGCATTGGCACGGAACAAGCAAGAATGCTTTGTATTTAGTGATCTGCTTCAACTCCATATGGAAGCCAGTGTAATAGGAGCCAGGGACTGCATGGTCCATCTCAGATTCACATGAAGGCAGGGACCAGGCTTCCTCCACCTTGGTGCTCTGTAACTGCTAGGTTACCATCCATATCTGTCTGCCACAAGATAGCTCAGGGCTTCTTGCTCCCTGTGTTCTTAGTCAGTGGAAATTAGGAGACTGGGTGGGGCTCAAGGAGCAGGTAGAGGGTGTTTCCTTTCAAAGAGAACAGGCTGCAAGTATCACTTCCCTTACATTAAATGGAGCTCCTGATAGAGCAATGCTATACAAAAGGAAGCACATGATAGAGCAATGCTATACAAAAGGAAGCACATGATAGAGCAATGCTATACAAAAGGAAGCACATGATAGAGCAATGCTATACAAAAGGAAGCACATGATAGAGCAATGCTATACAAAAGGAAGCACATGATAGAGCAATGCTATACAAAAGGAAGCACAGGAAATTTGGCCTCTATGTCAGAGCCATGTGCCAAGATAAAAGGTAAAGGGTGAGGCCACTCTTCAAAGAGTGCGAATGGGTATTAATGGGCAAAACATTTTGTGATACGTTTTTCACATTGACTCCCATGAGGAGGAACAATCTGAAACTCTTGTTTAAGAGGATGTGAGTACATCTGTATTAAGACCACACAGGATAGGGTACGGCGGGGTAGCCTGATACAGTGCTCTCTCATCCATAACTAAATGGAAGAATAGGAGTAGGAAGAAAAGCAAGCAAAAGTTCATCCAGGTGTAGTGACTCATGCCTGGAATCCCAGCATTTATGGATGGAAGCAAAAGAATGAAGAGGAACCGAAGGCCATCCTATGCTACATTGTGAGTCTGAGTCTAGCCTGGGCTACAAGAGACTCTATCTCACATACACATACAAAAAGGAGGCAAACAAAACTTCCTGCTGACCATGCCACACATGCACTGGGGATAGGTCTTGGGCTTTAAGATATCAGGGAGAGCTTGAGTCTTTGCCAAAACACTCATGCTAGTTTCATGATCTAGACTCAAATCCTATAATGGTAAATGTGTCCGTGTGGTTTATAGATGGGTAGATCCATATGAAAAGCATTCCAGGTAACAATGCTGTACTGGTTTGCATATGCTTGACCCAGGGAGTGGCACTATTAGAAGGTGGGGCCTTGTTGGAGGAAGTGTGTCACTGTAGGGGTGGGCTTGGAGATCCTCCTCCTAGATGCCTGAGGATAGTCTGTTCCTGGCTTCCTTCGGATAAAGATGTAGAATTCTCAGCTTCTCCTGCACCATGCCTGCCTGGATGCGGCAATGCTGCCATGCTCCTGCCTTAATGTTAATGGACTGAATCTCTTTTTTTTTTTTTCTTTTTTCTTTTTTTTCGGAGCTGGGGACCGAACCCAGGGCCTTGCGCTTGCTAGGCAAGCGCTCTACCACTGAGCTAAATCCCCAACCCCTAAGGACTGAATCTCTTAACCTGTAAGCCAGCCCCAATTAAATGTTGTCCTTTATAAAACTTACATTGGTCATGGTGTCTGTTCATAGCAATAAGACCCTAAGACAAACACACAGAACGGGCTTGACAGGCATTTACCAGGGAGCAATTCTGAGTCCAGCAAGAGTTTACAAAGGCCCAAATTACTCTCTCAAAAGTCCCTCATATATCTGCAAAATCATGATAGAGCGTCTGTGAATGGTGGCCCTCAGTCTGCCACTGTCACATGGTCTTTGATTCTTAGATCTACCACAGTAGGACCCGTTGGCAAAGCTCCCACACTTCCTGCCTCTGTTTTCTAGTGTTTCCCTGCCAAGGACTTTTCTCTTGCTGACAAAGTCAGAACACAGGTTCAAGCCCAAGAAAGTCATCTCCACCCCCTGGAAGTCACCCTCAGTGGCAGACTCACAGCTCAGTAGAACAGGCTACCATACGTGTCTCTGCTCCTGCTCAGCTTTCTTGGTGGAATTTACTTCTAGGCATCCAACAGTACAAGTGGGATGGGATGGGAGCTACTTTGATTCCTTGTCTCTTCCTAATTTCACTAGTGGTGTTTCCTGTTTACCAAATAAATGATGTCACTCTCAGGATGTGATTCTGATCCCAAATAAGGCATCACAGCTAAAAAAAAAAAAAAAAAAAGCTATGATCCATCTTCAAGAGGGGAACAGGCTGATAGGTACACATACATACTCACACACTCACACGCATGTGTGAACAAATGCACACACCACAGTACACTGGCTGAGGAGTTAGATTAATCTAGATTTCACTACCAGGTGAGAGGAAATGAAAACACCACTAGACTTCTGGTGCCTAAATTTCCCAACCCACAAAATGAAGCCATTTATACACATCCTTCAGGTCTGCAGAGTAATAAGTGAAATGACCTCTCGTGTCTTTAGCATTGTTCCTAAGCACAGCTGTCAAACAGAGTTGACCTCCTTCCCCCCTCATCTCCATTTTATGAATAAGGAAACTGAGGCTCAAGAAGCTTTCCCATCTTTATGTGGTTTCAAAGGTGTTTCTGTGAGATAGCTTGGATTCCAACACAGATAGTCTACTCCCAAGCTTTCTTGTTGGCCTCATATGTCTTTCCTGGAGTCTACATTTCCTGGGTTGATGCACAGAGTCAGGCTAAACCTCATTCCCATGGCTCCTTCACACTGTGCTCTGTATCCCACATATCTGGTTCCCAGTTCTCAAAGAGTACCACATTTAGGTGCCATTCACACCTGTGCTATATACAACTCCTGCCCCCCCCCCACCCCCGAGCATGGATTGCACTTTCTCTCACTTAACTAGGACACACATCTCTAACTTGGGGGCAAAGATTTTCACACATCTCCAATGAAGACGCAATGTCACCAAAAATAGATAAACCTACAGCAGAGAGATGAAAGGTGGCCCAGGGCGGAACACATGTACATTGTGTATTTCACCCAGAAACACAGATAATGCTTCCTCTGCTTTACCTTTGAGGGAAGGCTGAGATTCTCTTAAAGAAGGGTTGTCTTAGTTAGGGTTTCACTGCTGTGAGGAGATACCATAACCAAGAACAACATTTAATCGGAGGTGGCTTATAGATTCAGAGATTCAGTCCTTTATCATCAAGATGGGATGGTAGGGTCCAGGCAGATATGGGACTGGAGGAGCTGAGAGTTCTACATCTTTATCCAAAGGGAGACAGGAGAAAACTGACTCCCATGTGGATAGGAGGAGGGTCTCAAAGTTCACCCCTCAAAGTGACACACTTCCTCCAATATGACCACACCTACTCCAACGAGGCCACACCTCTCAAGAGTACCACTCCCTAAGTCAAGCATATTCAAAGCACCACAGGGAGTGTCTTAATTTGGGTTTCAATTGCTGTGATAAAACACTGTGACAAAAAGCAATTCTGAGAGGAGAGGGTTCATTTTGCCTTACAGCAATGATTCTCAACCTCCGGGTTGTGACCCCTTTGAGGGTGGAATGACCCTTTCACAGGGGTCACATATTTGATATCCTGTATATCAGATATTTATAATATAATTCACAACAGCAGCAAAGCTGCAGTTATGAAATAGAAATAAAAATAATTTTATGATTAGGGGTCACCACAACATGAGGGGCTGTATTAAAGGATGACAGCATTAGGAAAGTTGAGAATCACTGGTTAATAGCTTATGAGTCCATTACTGAAGGAAGTCAGGACAGGAGCCTGTGGAGCCAGGAACTGGACTACAAGTCGTAGAGGAATGCTTTTTACTGGTTTGCTCTTCATGGCTTACTCATCCTGCTTTCTTTTACAGTTTAAGACCACCTGCCCAGGGGTGAAACCACCCCATGTGGGATAGGCCAACCAATCATTAATCAAGACACAATGCCACAGAATTGCATAAGGGGCTAATCTTATGGTGACATGTTCTCAATTGTGGTCCCCTCTTCTTAGATAGCTCTAGCTTATGTCAAATTGACATAAAATTAGCCTGCACAGGAATGCACAGTCCTGTGTTAACCCAGGTCCAACCAGTAGCAAGACGCGGGCCTGGATGAAAAGAGAACCCAAAACTCACATCTGGCTATTAGAAGTTTAGAAAGGTGGCTGAGGAGTGGCTTGGACGTAAAGTGCCTGCTATGCAAAGGTGAAGTTGGGATCTCCAGGACTCAAGTAAATAAACAAAACAACTGATTCGAACCATATCTAAGCACTCTATTCTAGTGTTGTTGATTATGTAGAATGTATTTCCATTCGTCTTGACTCGTGTCATGGAATTGTCTCATTTCTTAAATTTTCATGGGCTAGCCTCGGCTAACATCAACTCTGTCTTCTACATGACTTCTTACATGACTCGGCCGTTAAGAATTAAATACAGGGTGTTATCCTGGATTAGGCCTCGGCTAAGAGGGCATGTGATTGTTTAATATTCTATTCATACCACATAAATTCTATATCAGCAATTGAAAACATTTTCTTTTTTATTTATCTATCTATCTGTTTGTTTGTTTGTTTTATGTGTACGGATGTTTTGCCTGCAAATATGCCTGTGCAGTGTCTGTGGAGGTCAGAAGAGTGTGATGGACTCCCTGGAGCTGGTTTCCAAAACAGTATGCTCTTAACCCCTGGGCCATGGCCTCAGTTCTGTTTACTTGCAGTTTGCTTTCTTATCATTTCTATGTTTACAGGAGAAGCCCTTTTCCTTCCTCCTTTGCTTTCTATCCTAGCTACCTGTTTGGCACAAAAGAAATAGCTTTGAGACCTTTCCTACTCTTGTTTGTTTTTTGAAATAAGGTTTCAAATAACCAAGAGCCCAGGTTGGCCTCAAACTTATAGCAGTCCTACTGCCCAAGTCTCAAAAGTTCAGGGTGACAAGCTTGAGGCATCACACCCAACTTCTTTTTCAGTCTTCGGCTTGGCTTTCTCATTAAGCTCAACCGTTTTTAGCTTTTGATTTCAAGAGAAGAGCTGGGAGGCCATTGGTGGGTTGTTCATTGGCCTGATCAGTGCACCTCATCAAGTAGGGATGCCCAATGAGAGCAAGAGTACAGGGAGCCTGGGAATACTGTCTGTCAAGTTTGCAATCTCTTACCCACATGCTTTGAAACACCACAAGGTAATTGCAATAGTGACGCCAAAGACTAACACCCTGAGCATGGGAACGACCCAAATGTGCCACCATTACTCAGTGAGCATGCCTTCCTGGAATATGTCCTGTGCTGGTTGCCCAAGCCTTCAACGTCTTGAAAATAACATCATCAATGCACGACAAGGTGCTGCAGAACTCAACCTACCAATCTGTGTCAGTCAGCCAAGCAGTGCCAAATGACAAATCAGAGGACCATAGACAGTATGTCCAATGGTGAGGCCATTGGTTTAACAGAACTGAGATTTTTCTTTTGTCTGGAGTCATCATGGGCATAAGGGAACAGAGCTCCATGGTATCACATCTTGTGACCCAGCATCACTGACCCAACGCTAAGACAGCCTGTCATGATGTCATGCTGTGATATACCACCATGATGTAATGCTGTGAGGTACTGCCCTGCTGTAATGCCCTCATGGAAGACCCTCACCAATAGAGGGTTGTGATGCTGTGACATAAAGGGATATATGACACTATGTTCTCACGCGTGTGGAGATTCTGGGATAACCAAACACTGTGGTGCTGGGTAGTCACTAAACCTGTGTGCAGTGCCTAAGATTTGATCACAACAGTACCTGTTACTGTCTCAGGTGCTTGCTACACTGTATGTTTACTGTTGGTCTTTATGGTCACAATTCTTTTGATTGTTTGACACAGGGTCTCATGTAGCCCAGGTTGACTTCCAACTCACTTTGTACCTGAGAATGACTTTGTACTCCTCTGGATCCTCCTGCCTCCACCCTTAAGAGCTGTGATTACAGGTATGCGCTACCTTTTATTGATATTTTGAGTGCATTTCTTATATGACATTTCCAAGAGACCCAAGTCTCCCCGGGCACTAGGGCAGGAAGCTCAGCACTATGAAGGCCTGTTAAGCACTGTTAAAGAGTTGCTAATGATACTGATAGGCCTTTCCTGTAAGTATCCAGGACCCCAAATAAATTTATTTTTTATTTAGTGAGTTAAGACATTGAAGGTCTTGGGGAATTTGATTCTCTGGCAGCTGTTGGGCAGGCTGTCTTGAACCAAGCAGCCTAGCTACTGCATGGACACCCTGAGGAAGCTACATTTTAACTACAGCTACTTGCTGCCAAGCCACAACTCCAGCTCCAGAGTACTCCCTGCTCAAAATCTCAAACAGCTTGCATTGGTCTTTTTTGTTTTTATATTTTTAATCACTACAAGCCTCATTGGACTTTACTGGACATTTTTCACCCCTGCCACTGAGGAAGCACTTCCCCAATGGCTCTGGAGAAGACCTATGATTTGTTTAAAGACAATCCTTCCTTTGCATGGTGGGCAGTTCCCATGTTTGATGGGAACATCTTCTTCACAGCTCTCTGCTGACTACATAAGCAGTCTGTTCATTTCCCTTCTGTGTGGAGTCAGCCAGGGCTCAACCTCAGGGCTGCCTTCAGTAGCACAATTAGAAACAATAAAAGGCTTTTCTGAATGGCCTTTTCTTTGCCTACTTTTGATTTCTATTGTAAGCCAAGAAGAAGGCTGAGGTGGTGAACACTGAGAAGGAGAGCAGCAACAGCAAGTCCAACAATACCACAGAGGCAGTGACTAGCAAGAGGGGATAGAGACACCAGGGCAGAGACAGCAGAAGGGACAAAGGACAGCAAACATACAGAAAAGGCTGTGAAGAACCAACGTCAGGGTATTACAAAGTCTAGTCACGTGTGGCATTCTGGGGATTGGCCCAACCCAAAGGACTGAGGGTCAAGAACTGTGACGCTAGCTACTGTTAAGAGGCATCAGTGTGAGGGGTTGGGGATTTAGCTCAGTGGTAGAGCGCTTGCCTAGGAAGCGCAAGGCCCTGGGTTCGGTCCCCAGCTCTGAAAAAAAGATCCAAAAAAAAAAAAAAAAAAGAGGCATCAGTGTGGCACCTAAGGCCTGGGAGCATCGGTCACAGTTGGAGCTGTGACACTAGCTGCCTCTGCTGCTAAAAGCTGAGTACTTCATGAGCTTCCCAGTGCCAGGCTGCTAGTAATCAATGACAGACCCATCGACCACACCTAAGCTTCTGGCCTCTACAATCTGGAGCCACAAGCCAACCATGACACTGGGCCTGCACACACACTCACTCACATGCTCTGGCTCTTCATACATGTGTACACAACGCAGACATTCAAAATAAAAATAAACAGAGCAATAAAGTTTACTATGAGGGCTGGGATATGGGCAGTTGTTAATGTGCTTGATGTTTAAGCACAGGGACCAGAGATTCACCTCCAGAATCTATAGAAAAAGCCAAGTGTGGAGGCCCCAGTTTGTAATCCCAATGCTAGGGGAAGGCAGAGATAGGAAGATCCCTGAGTCCCAGTGCCTGGGCAATCTAACCTACTTGGCAAGCCTCAGGTCAGTGAGAGCCCCTGTTCTTTAAAAAAAGAAAATCAGACAAAGGCAAACAACACTTGGCCTCCACAGGCACACAAACACATGTACACAGGCATCCACGGGCACACACAAAGGCTTACTATGAAACGGCCTCCTTCGTCTCGTGGTTCCTGTATCTACCGATTGCATCACGAAGCAGTAGTAACTGACCTGTATCGTCGAGGTGTGTGGAAGTGCAGTCTGAGGTGTATACTGGACAATTGCTCCTAATGACTCGGTTCTCAGATCCCGTCTCCACCACTAGGTGAAGTGTGAGCATTAATCTATCAACTCCCAAAGCCCCTAAGTGAGGTAAGACCTGTCCTCCCTCCATGCTTTAAGACAGGAAACTGACCCACAATGTGTTTAAAGCATCTGCTTCAATTAGAGTAGTTAGAAGTGGAGAGAGGGACAAATCTAGGCTGTCACCTCTCAAGTCTGTCACTCAACAACATACCCACACAGACTTTAAAACCCAGATTGGTCTCTTTTCTGTTAAAGAGGTTTTGGAAAAATATAGCTCCTGGGTCAATTTCTTCCCATTATTTGATTTCCATAGATAAAGGTCCACCAGAATAAAATGTTTACATACATGTGTGTGTGTTTGTGTGCACATGTGTGTTTGTGTGTGTGTTTGCGTGCACATGTGTGTGTGTTTGTGTGTGTGTTTGTGTGTGTTTGTGTGTGTGTTTGTGTGCACATGTGTGTTTGTGTGTGTGTTTGCGTGCACATGTGTGTGTGTTTGTGTGTGTGTGTGTGTGTGTGTGTGTGTGTGTGTGTGTGTGTATGAGCCAGTGCATGTGGAGGCCACCAGGATCTTTCTCAATTGCTCTTCACTTTATATTTTAATTATTTTAAGACTTATTATGTAATTTTAAAACTATGTTTATAGGTGTGGCTCTGTGCAGGCGAGTCTTGGTGCCCTCAGAGACTAGAGGCATCAAACTCCTGAGAGCTGGTGTTAGGCGTGGTTGTGAACCTTATGATGTGGGTATTGGGAGTCATATTCCGGTCCTCTGCAGGAGCAGTAGGTCCTCTTAATCACTCAGCCATCTAACTTTTTGGAGACAGGGTCTCCACTGTCTTAGATCTTAGTAAATGTAGGCCATCTAGCCATAGGGCCTCTCTAACACTGTGGTTACAGGCAGGCCGTACCATGCCAGAGTTTTTTACGTGGTGTGCTGGCTAGTTTTATGTCAAATTGGCACATCAGAGTCACTTGGGCAGAACGAACCTCTATTGAGAAAATGCCTCCAGCAAATTGGTCTATGAACAAGAATTAGTGATTGGTGTAGAAGGAGCCACTTCAATGTGCTCAGTACTACCCTTCGGTAGCTGCTCCCGGGAGTGTATCAAAAAGCAGGCTGAGGAAACCATGAGGAGCAAACCTGTAAGCAGCATCTTTCCATGGCCTCTGCATCAGCTCCTACCAGCAGGTTTCAGCTCTAACTTTCCCCAGTGACTGAGTATGCTGTCGGAATGAAATAAGCCCTTTCCTCCCCAAGTTGGTTTTGGTCAGTGGTATTTTATCACAGCAATAGAAACTCTAACCAAGACTCATAGGTTCTAAAGGAAACTCAGGTCCTCATGTTCACAAGGCAGGCCCTTGCTAACTGAGCCATCTCCCCTGCGTCTGAACCCCTTATTTGATTTACTGTCTCTCTAGCTCTACAAAGGCAGAGTTAAGAAGTAATTGCAGCCTTGGCCACATGGCCTGAGGAGCTCAATATATTTAAGATCTGACCCACTGCAAAAAAAAAATGCCAACTTCTGCATTATAGATTCATGAAGCATTCTTCTGATTGCAGGTTTCTCAAATACACTACTTAATCATAATGTAGGAGATTCTAAAAATCCTCCCAAAGCCCTGGGCTCCAGGCCTGAACTCACACGTTAGACGTTCAGAAAGTGCAACTGTGCAGAAGATACCTAGGAGCCCAGGAATCAGCAGAATCCCATCTGTGCAAAAAGATGCCCAGAATGCAGATGATGTCAACGATGCAAAGCTTTAATCTGAGGCCCTCGCCGGCCCTGAATTCTGTCAAGGCCAAAGAGGGAGAAGCAAGAGAACTCAGACGGCAGAGATGGGCAGCTCAGCTCATGCTCACACTTGGCAAGTGGTGCCCTGCAGTTAGGGTCTCAGCCTCAGGTCCAAATCCCTGCTCTATCTGTGGATGAGGAGGAGGTGTGGTGCTCATTTCCCAGTTTGTTGGACCACTTGGCCAAGATCCTAACCAGGAAGGTCTAAGCAAGCTGCCGGCCATTTTCTAACTAGGCTGTAGAGCTTTGTTGCTGGGAAGCAAAATATGCGGATTTGTTGCGAATCTAATGACAGTCTCATGAATTTTAGGCTGGCCTTAAACTCACTGGGTATTGGGTGACAAGATTTTTCTGGGGGTGGGGAGAGTGGGTGTACAACAGGCACATCTACTAACCCTAGGTAGGGAATTCACACAGACCAAAGTACAGATATCATCAAGTTCTATGCCAGTAAACCAATGAGTTTTATTGGTGTTACTTACAGGAAGAGAGGGAAGGGGTTACTCACAGGAGCAGATATTACTCAGACAGCTATGTCACTAAAGCCCACCCACCCCAGCATGGATAACAGCTCACAAAACTGGAACCTGGAACACACTGCACAACATGCAGGAAACTCAACTGGTTGGAGAGGGAGACCTCACCAGGTGCCTCAGTTGGTCTAAACCTCTTTTAGGGTGGCTCATCTGGGTGCAGAGTCTTCCTTGCATCTCTGATGAGCTGAGTTTTTGCAGCCAGGCTTCCCCTCCGAGGAACTCTCAGCTTTAACTGCTTACTCTAGCAGGGAGGGATCTAGAGAATCTGGTCAGTTTCAGGAACTTCCTGAGCTGTCTTGAATTGTTGTGCCTTCCTTTTCAAGAAATTTCTCTGCAGGATGGAATATTTCAGTCTCAGAGGAAACAGTTACACAACACTTGGAGGGGCAAAGTTGCAAGGAAGAGAGACAGGTGCCTAAAAGAAGCAGAAAACAGCCTAGCTGTGTGTGGGAGGTTTTAGATCAGTCACTTGGAGAAGATACTGATGAGCTGCCAGCAGGCTGTGTGCAGTGTGCACCAGTGTCCCAGCTTTGTGGTGAGATGCAGCTGTCTTTGAGTCAGTTCTGCTCCTTTAAGTGATCCCTCAGCCATACTTCTATAAGTAAATGCAATAAAACTCATTGATTTACCAAGGTGGACTTTGGTGATATCTGCCGAAGGGACTCTATCCAGCTACAGCCTGGCACACAGGACTCTGGCAGGCCTTGCTTTTCTCACCCATTCCTCTACATTACTAAAATCTCGTTATATTCCTAAAGCTAGCCACCAAGATCTATTTCTTTATTCAGCCACTTCCTCCCCCGAGGCTAACTATCAAGGTCCAGCTATCAAAGAATGGAAGTCCAGGAAACAAAAAGCCCCCTTTCAGCTTTCCTAATAAACCTATCCAGTCAAAATTAAACTCCTTATCCTAACACAGGGTTTCCCCTTTTACCTTTATAAACCACCATTTGCCTATCTGTCTCCTCTCCATCTAGAGACAGTCTTTTGTCACTACCCCTCCCCCAGACAAATATCCCTTCCCCCTCTCCCTTGTTCCCTTCCTCATCACCCTTGTCTCCTCTCAGTCTTTGTCTCTTATTTCCTGTCCTTTGTCCCTCTGGGGCAAGTAAATCTCTTTGTGCTGAGAACTTGGTCTTGAAACATCTCGGGCCATACTTTGGTTAGCTGTGTGAGAAGGTGTGTGTGTGTGTGTGTGTGTGTGTGTGTGTGTGTGTGTGTGTGTGTGTGTGTGTGTTGCATCTCCCCAGGAAAACTTTTGTCTGACCTTCCTATTTCTGTCTTCCTGGTGATGAGTTACAGGCCTGCACCACCACTCCCAGTTTTACATAGTACTGAAAAATCCAACCTAGGGCTTGATGAGTGCTGAGCCTGAAAACCTCGTGGAAGCCGGGCTACACCACTGTCCTCGTCTTTGTCTTTGAGGCAGGATCCGCAGATGTAGTAGAGGCTGGCCTGGAACTCACACTGGGCCTCCTGTCTCAGAGGACAGGTATGAGCTGCCATGCATGGCTCAATGTCGGTGGCTATTTTTGAAGAGGCACTTAACACATGCCATTCAGCTGTCAACGAACAGGACGATGGCAAGGAGCCGTAGGTGATGTTTGTCCTAATAAAGCCATGTGCAGGAAACATGGAGCCCCATTAATATCCCCCAAGGTAGGACACAGTCCAACCAAATAGCAAAAGGTACTGACGGCAGAGAAGAAGCTCTCGATCACCCGGAAAAGAGTGTCCTTGGCAAAATATATTGCGCATTCTTGGACATCGGTAATGGAAAAGAAATCAAATATAGAGAAGAAAAAAAAAAAACCTGTGGCCTGAAGGAGGTCGAACTTGTAGTTCTCTCGGATAGTATGGCAAAGGCATCCATCTCGCACACGCGTTTCCTGACAAACTATCAGTTTTAATGACTACATTTGCAGCTTTTCTCTGAGATCCACACAGAGTATTTTTCCTGTATGAGTTCCCAAGGAAGACTAAACTAGAGATGAACTCGTGATTAGAACTGTCTACGGTGGCCGAATCATCCCCGAGAAACACTGTTTTCTTCATCATTTTCTTCTTCATTTAAGTCATACTCTGTCTCCAGGAACCTGGAGGCCCAACCCTTTCAGATGCTGGAGGGATAGCAAGAGCGAGCTACAGAGGTAAATTTAAAACAACATGCTTCTCTCTCTCTCTCTCTCTCTCCCTCCCTCCCTCTCTCTCTCCCCCTCCCTCTCTCTCTCTCCCTCTCCCCCCCCCCCTCTCTCTCTCACACACACACACACAAATTGAATTGATTTAACATGGTTGGAGCAAATAATTGTGCTATGTGTTCACTTTCGGTCTCACAGCCTCACTGGGACAAGGTTCTGTGTCCCAGTCTGGGACACATGGCTTCCATTAGTTTATCAAGACCCTGGTTTTTACTTTGCACACTTAAATGGGGCCAATTTGCTCATGTGCGATGGCCTCAAATGCCCTTATCTCTTCTGTTGTATTCAGAAGCCACATTCTCCTGCTTAGGAATTTATCTAAATACGGAAAGGCTATTTGATATGACCAGTTACACCAAATGCCATTTTTACTGAACAGCGAGTAACTTTACTGAAACCGTCAGGCTACGAAGGAACTTCCTTTTAAATCTGGGAACTTTTAAAAAAAATGTTAAAATTATAAAAATGTATTGCTATAAAGCTTGAGGACTCAAAGTCTTACAGGCTGTAGGCGTCACCACGCATTTGACAGACGAGCTAGTTAAGACACCTCAGGACACTCCACTGCCGAGGTGGGATGTGAACTCTGTTGTTCCCAGCACTGTTTTCCCACTTTCTTGTGTTGCTAAGACCAGAACCCAGGGCTCTGAGCGTGCTGGGCAAGGGCTCTGCTGTAGCTCCAGATCTCTGCTCTGATTCTCTGACCACTGTCAATTCTAGACCACAACTCACCTCTTTTCTCGCCAGCTCCTCCTGGGAGGATTCTGTCCCGGCATTAAACTTGGTTAAATTAGCAGGATCGGTGCAAGCTGTTTAAGCTCTGTGGCTGTGTGTGCCTGACATTCTAGTCACATAGGCCCCTTCTGCTCTCTTGCAAGGACTGAATTGATGGGATGGGCTCAGTCAGGTGCAACCAAGAATGGCAGAAAAACAACCCCTACCCCCACCCATTGTTTGGTCCCCCACAGACACTGTTGGCTGTTGGAGGCACCAGCTGGAAGGTTGATGCTGGTATTTCCAGAAAGACCTTTTGAATCTGGAGAGTTGTGATGGGGCCCCATGCTGCGGCAGGGGCATAATTATTTCCAATAACTGTCTAGGCTGCTTGGTGAGTTTCAAAGCCAGGGGCCTTCTTATTGCAGCCAAATATTTAGGGATGCTCTGGGAGGGTTTATATTTACTGCCCATGTCAGATTGCATGGCTGAAATCTCTACTCTGCTAAAGGGTTATTCAGCAAAACAGAAAGGAGTGTTCATTTTTTCTCATTTCTTGCAAATGTTGTATTAACAGTAGCATTGGTGGTCATTTACATACCCTGATGCCAAACCACACAGAAAAATCTTTTATAGATAATAACTGAGGAGAGAGTATATACAAGGTGGTAGGTTTGTTTCAGCCTCTTCCGGAGAAACAGCCAGGTTCTTGAACTGTGGATGCTGAGGTGATAAAAGAGGGGAGTCTCCTAGAGCCAAGTGGCAGTGTTTACTGTACCCCCAAGCCTGTCACTCACTAGCCACATGATCATGAAAAATTCCTGAAGTTTTTCAGGCCTGTTGTCCACCTCTATAAAGTGCGGGTGACTTTGGGGTTGGTGGGGGTGCATGGGACATTATATGGGAAGCACTGGGCAAGCTCAGGGTGCTTGTAGAGCTTGCATTGATGCTGCTGACTTCACCTGGTGGGAGGCTCACTCTGTAGAGAGGAATGGGACTCTAAGTCAGCATTCCAGACCGATGATGCTTAACATCCTCTCTCTGACCATTGCTGCTCCCTCCCCTCAGACTGGGATTGAACCCTGGGTCTCCAACATGCCAAGCTACACCCTAGCCTTAACTTGGTAAAGGTTCCATACACCAGCAAGATCAGGCAGGAGTTTAATCATTTGAATGTAGCCAGATATAGCAGGAACCCTGATCACCTCCCTCTTATAGAGGAGGAAACTGAGGTATGGAGGCTAAGCCTGATCAAAACACTCGTTTAATAAGTATCAGAGTTAGATACTGAACTTGGTTGTATTAGGCCAGACCGTCATATGACACAGTCATATGACACATTGTCACCACTTGTGACAATGACCCTGTTTCTTTAGACAACACTTGTGCAGCATAGACTCCAGTTACTCAAAAACGCTGGGTGGCTTGAGTCCAGTCATAACCTCAGAATGAGCTTTCTTGGTCATATAAGGGGTGGAGAGCAGGGATTCTATGGTTTGAATATAGTTTAAGCGTGTCTCATAATGCTTCATGTGTTGGACACTTTGCTCAAGTCTGGCAGTTCTAAGATGTGATAAAAAACCATTAAGGAAAGACATAGGGGTTAACGGAAATTAGGTCCCTGGAGTCAAGGTGCTTAGAAGGCCTCAGAAAGTGAGTTCTTATAAAAACAAGTTGCTATAAAAAGATGAACTTTTACCTTTATGGCTTCTGGTCTGGCCTTGCAATCCCCCATCACCCCGTTTTAAACAGCTATTTCCCTTCCCAATCATTCCCAGTCTGCACCAATGCCCTCATCAAACCCAAGCATAAGCCCACACAAAAGTCTTACCTCTAGAACTCTGAGCTGAGCCAACCTTTCTTCATACAATACCCAGCCTCAGCTATTTTGCTACAGTAACAGTAAAGAGAGGAAAATGAGGGTAAGCATGACAAGGCGTAAACATGTCCTGCGTGTAGCTGAGTAATTCTGTGTAGCTGAACATGAGTTGATGCCATCGAGATGAGCTCTCTCACTCACTGAGCCTTTACGGTTATACCATCAGGCATCGAGAGTTTGATCCTTCATTTCTGGTGAACAAAGGTGCTTAAAACTTATTTTTAACTGTTTCTCACATAAAAAGATTAAGGAATATAAATATCTAGCCTACTAATTACCTCAAAATGACTACCCACACATCATCACTCCTCTGCCTCAAGCACTTTCCCTCCATTGCAGCTGCTTTTTTCTGTTCCTTGAACAAATACTCTGGCAAAAAAGCAACCAAAGAGAGAAAGGGTTTGCTTTCTGGCGTGTGGTTCAGACACAGTTCTTTAAAGGAAGGAGAACAGTTACCTCACACCCACAACAGAGATACGGAACAATGGCACTTTCCCCTTTCACTCAGCCTGGAGCCTTTTATGATGTGGGGCCACCCACATCCAGGGTGGGTCTTCTCACCTGAATTAACCCAACTTGGCAAATCCCTCACCGAAAGGCTGCTGGCCAACCCAATCCCTTACCTAGAATTCCTCCCCAGGTGATTCCAGATCCTTCCAAGTTGACAACTGGAAATGATGTTACATTCTCCCTTTCCTTCCATGTCATCCACCAGAGGGTTACACGTACCGTAATCACCAGGGCTGGGCAGTTCTTTGGTATAGGGTATCCAGGGTACTGTAGACTTTTCTGAGAGACCTGTCGAATACCCACTAGACTGGCATTGTTCCAACAACCAACAAATGTCTTGGATAGTGACAAATGTTCCCCGGGAGCGGAATCATCCCTGGTACAGAACTACAACAGCATTTTGATGATGTTTCCTGTGTCCTTTCTCCTTTGCTATATGACCACACATCTTTTAGCATAGTTATTTAGCTCCCCCTAGTAGAGTGAACACCTTATCAAATAACTTAAACTGTTACACAAACCCTAATCATGGCCCTCCTGAATGGAATCCTAGGCAGGGTGACTATATAATTTACCGTCCATACTGGAGACACAGATATTAATCAGGACTGACCCCAGGCAAGTCAGCATGGCCAACCTACTTCTAAGGACCCTCTGCTGTGAGTAAGCAATATCCTTGCAGCCAGGCACAATTAGGGCTCTTTTCCCACTGCTTAATTGTACATGAAGTGACAGGAGACAATTAAAAGCTGTGCATTCCCCCAAGGGCAAAGTAACACAGACCCAAATAAATAGCTCGAGGCCAAAGAGCTACACAGTGGGGGACTGCTTTGCCACTGGGCCCTAAAGAGGAGCACTCTCCAAATTCTCTCCACCAAGACCAACCTAAGCAACTTACATCACGTTAGAGCAAGACAATGGCATACAATAAATGCCTTCCAAGATTTGCCCATACATGCAGAAAAGATCACGGCCATACCTGAGAAGAGGTTTTTGGAGTTGGTGTGGATATTTCATCCACACATCTGCACATTTCCTTCTCGGGTCTCATAGACAGTAGCACACCTCTGATCAGTTTCACATTCCCATCCCATAATCCCCAGTATTGACCGTGTTCAGGAGCAGCTGGGGTTCTGCTGACACACATGAGAAACTATATCGATAACCTATTTGTGGGAGCACAACTTAGCCCAAATCACATTGTGCAGGACTCAAAGAAAACAGGAATTGGTCGTCTTCACTAGGCCTCTGCACTCTGCTGAAACACCCGCTCCTGACCTAAGCATATCATTCTCTTCCCTAGCAACTGTATTCTTATGACAGGTCATGTGGTCTGAGTAGGTCTCTCCTCCAGAAGGCATTTATTGCAGGAGCTCCTTCCAGAGAAGTGAACCAGACTGACACTTTCTCTGGAAACATTAAAAAGAAAGCGTGCAGTTTTGCAGGCTAAAAGTTCAATATCACATGACTATCCCCCCTCCCCCTTTTGAGCCTATGGCTAGGGGGTTATTATGAAAAAGATTACATGGTAAGACAGGAAGACAGAGATATTCAGTGGTCACCTCTCTCTGGAACTGACCCAGGTCCTACAAAAATTACATTAATTCCTTCTAAGCAGGTGCCCTGTGACCAAAGTTCTTTACTTCTCCACATGGCCACGCTGGGAACCAGGTCTCTAGATCATGGAGCTTTGGAAGACATACTCAAGCCATATCCATCTAAGCCAGCAATAGCTATACTATACATACCATACAGTCCTTTTTACCGTGCACAGTATGTAGCACAGAAAAGTTGGCTTTTAGAAAAGCAAGAAGCAACCAGACCTCGAAGATGCTCATCTCTAAGTAAAATACACCCCCTACCTGTTAATGGCATAAACCCACACAGAGGACAAGACATCGTGCTTTTGTGATGTCTATAAAGTAGCCCAAGCCCATTTAAAACTCCGTGGCCCACTTATCAAGACAGTACTAATAGAGACACATTCTCTGTGCGCTTCAGACTTCTGACAGTAACTCACAATGAAGTGTCATGTTATGCCACAACCTAAATGTATACATCACCCCCACACCCTAAATCTGGCTCAAAGTCCCAAGAAGCCACGGAACTCTTACCAACTTATCATGGTGCCAATCTCTTGTCTTGTCAGATATTGTCTTCTAATATTGGTTGTCATCATAAAATAGTTTATGACCTTCACTATGAGAAACACTATCCCGTGAGAGAAATGTTTAGAAATAGATGTCATTACGAAGAGTGTGTGTTTATTTTAATGATATTATACTTACAGGAAGGCAGTTTACAAAAGAAAGTAAGTTTGGGCGCTGAATTACCAAGATGGCTTTTATCAAGCATCTAGCAACAGAAAAATGCCATCCCAGGGTATCTTTCTCATAGCTCAGGGACCACATTAGCTAGACGGGAGTAGTGGGGTAGGAGAAAGTCCTACGGTTTTAGAAATGAATTCATTATCCCCCCCAAAGATAATCTAAAACAAAATAAAAATGATAAGAGAAAAAAGGGAGAGTAAGAGAAAGGGGGATGGGCAGATGGAGAAAGAGGTCATTTGTAGATTAAGCTCCAAGCCCTCACTTAGAGTGCAAAGACAACTGTGCAATTCTTGAAAGTTATTGCAGACTAGATATGACAGCCATGTATTTTAACTGCCTTTCATGCACTCTGTTTGTGTTGTCAGTTAGCCAAAACTTCCTTTCTCTTCCCTCAAAGGCACTGCAAAGCCATAATTAAATCTGTGCCATCAAATGGACAAGTGGGAGACCTGAGTTTTGCTAGAAATAGAGGCTAGAAATGGTAAACACTTCAGAGACCTGGGAAGCTCTTCCCACACTCTGGACTGGCTGTGAAGTTAGCTCCTCCCTTCCATAGACGCTTTAGCCTCAAAGGTCCCTTAACTTTTCTGCAGCTAACCTGTGAATTTGCAAACAGAGTGACATTTAGGACAAGCGCTTGAATGCCCTAAAGAATGATCTTCTGCAAACTTTGTGGACAACGACGAAAATCAAACCTCACTGTCGACGTGCTTTAGGTAGATTTCCTCATTTTTCTGCCACTGTCTTATTAAAATACTTTCTACCTGCATTTCCAAATGTATGCAAATAAAGTGTTTGGTTAATATGTGTGCAACGTCCTGAAGAAATGACAGATACTCTCTGTCCCAAGAAATCCTGAGTTTTTCTTGCCTTCTTCTAGGAAATAAATGTAGCACTCCAATATGAGTATATATGTGTGCCTTTGTTTACAGAAAATCTGCTGGCTATTTTGTGACACTGAATTTGTGAACTCTTGATTCTCCATCAACTCTTACATACCAACTTAAATTTATGAGGAAAAAAAGGCAAGGTGGCTTCTGTTGTTGATTTGTTTATTTCTTTTTCTTCATAATCATTAACAGCACATGACCGGAGTGAATTCTAACGACCCTGCTCTGCCAGGAGTCTAACATGAGACTTGTTGTTAGTGAACTCTAATTGCACAGTCCTTACTCTCCCTCTAGGTTTGCCTTACTATCTCCTGCACTATTCATGATGCCCGCAAACTGCCTATCTGGCTGCCTGACACAGATCCTCCTTAGGTCTTTTCAGCCCGCCGTATGACAGATCAAAGAGCAGTTTGGGAGGGTTAAGTAAGGTGAAGAAGCTTTTCTTTCCCCTCCAGACACTGGATTTGGAAACTCTACAGATCCACTCCCTTTGGGACATGAGTCAGCATGTCAGGGTTTGCCCTGTAATCTTGAACACATCCTCTTCAGTTGGTTGGCATGTTTCTGGGGCAAGCTCAGGCTAACCCTGAAGAATCATGCATCTTCCCCAGAGACTGACTTCCCTGTCAGCACCGCGGTGGCGTCTTCCTTCCCCAGAGGCAACCTTGCAGACGCAGCCCTCTGGGTACCAGCAAATACATCAAGTCAACCCGCAAAGTTCACAGGAGTTGGCTCTGGTATGTTTACAAGTCCTAGCAGATCTGAGGAATGTTCAGGATAATTATTACCGCACCCAGAGGCGCCCAACCCAACCCTCTCACATCTGGAAGGAAGGAAGCGCCACACAAAGGAGAGTGAGAGAGACCTCCTTCTGCCACTGAATTCTCAGACTAAGGGAAGACTGGAGCCCAGCTCTTCCCTTTTTGTAAAGGGACCTAACTCTAATCGGGAGCATCTTTAAGAGTGCAGGATGCTCTTTGCAAAGGAAGACGTAGGCTTCTAGTCCAAACAAAACAGCATTTCTCAAATTAGGGTTAAATGTGCCTTCTCCGGTGAAAATGAAAAGTGAAATACTCCAGAAAATTGACAGGGAGCGGTTCACACGCACACAGCCTCTCCAATACCAGCGCGCTTAGGATGTGACACGCCTATTTACAAAGGGTAGCCAAGCCAAGCCCTGGACGCTCTCAGCTACCGCCAGAGAGCCCTCTGCTCCTTCCAACGCCTTCGGAGGGCTTCTCCCGGCAACAGGGTCTGGGATTCAACGGTTCTTCTCCCTACCTCCTACTAAAGCAAAAAGCGCGTGGTCCAATGCAGGCGCGTTCTCAAAACCCACCGGCTTCAAAGCCTCAGACCCGCCAAACTTCCTGTCACCACACTGCCAGAGCCACCAAAGAGCGGCGCCAAGTGCCTAAGAACTCTAGTCCAGGCTGCACCAGCCAGAGAGCCTTGGGGCGGGGCTTCCCGGTGGCAGGAGATTGGGGACCTGTTCTGCGGGTCCCCAGCCTGCGCGCCTCAGCGGGGGCGCACTCAGCGCACCTAAGGTGGAACCTCGGCCTTCTTCCTCCAGCGACTGAGCTCTCTGATAACCTTGGGACAGTCGCCTACCTACCTGCTCAGCCTCCTCCTTCCTCGAGCGAGCGGGGCTGTCGCCTTGCTACTTTATTGTCTGCGCTGTGCAGCGCGCGGGACCCGGAGAACCCGCTCCGCGCCAGTCCCGCAACTCCACGGCGCGCGATGCTTTCCCCCGCAGCAGCTGTCTTCCTCTCGGTGCTCTTCCTCTCCTCCCAGGGTTGGGCTTAGCGTCGGAGCCGCGCAGTCGAACTCCGCGGCGGCTAGCCCCGCAGCCAAAGCCCGCAGCATCCCCTGGCCCGGTATCCTCACCAGAATAACCACGCTCCGCGGAGGAGCCCGGAGCCGCCTTCCGAGTGTCTCCACCTCCCTCAGTCCAGCCTCTGGCCGCTGTCAGCACCGGCTCTCCACCGCTCTCTCGGCACTGCCCCCGCCCGTCGCCTCTCCAGGGGCCAGGGCGGCCCTGCCAATGAGGCTCGGCGGATGCGCTGTTCCGGCCCAGTCATTGTATCGGGAGGAGGAGGGGGGAACAGAGCAGGGAGGGGGCGCTCGGCCCCGTGGTTGCAGCTCGCCTGGCCTTCTGCGCGCGCACAGGCGGCGGGTAACGAATTCGAAAGAATCTTGGGGTACAGCTAGGAGGCGGCGGGAAAGCTAGCTTCTTTGCACCACCTTAACTTTGAAACGCTATGGGACCCTGTATTGTGCTTCCAGGATTTAGACATCCCGGGACCTTAGAATAAGGGAACCGGTGAGAGATACAACGTTCCCTCAGGACTTGAGCCTGGAGAAATGACTGGATCTTAGATTCCTGCAACCAGATGGCTCAGAATGAAAGAAGAAAGAGGAAGGGGTGTCTGATACTGTTCCACAGTAGACATTTATGATGTGACATTTAATTCTCGGACTCGGAGGTGCTGTGTTGCTATTTCTTTGAAGACTCGGAGAGATTCCCTCCAAACAGCCAATAGTGACAGAGCAGAGGTCTTGTAGTCTTATCTGGTGCTGACCTTAACACAGTGATTGGGAGAAAGAAAGGAAACAATTCAAGAAAGACCCCAACCAATATTTAACCAAATGAGTTGACAGAAAGGCTGGGTGGAGGAAAGCACGTCCTAAAGCGCTTTTAAATGCTCCCTCCCCCCACACACCTCATTTCCCTGCATACTTGCAGTTATTTCATTTTTCAAAGTAAATCCATTACAAAACGAATTATCTTTCAACTACACAATTACATAGCTCTGTTTTGTTGAGCAGTTAGTTGACTTATCACTTGTGAATATTTAATGTCTCTACAATACTGGGTTTTTACTCCTCTTCCTTTCCTCCCTCTCTTGTCTTCTGTTTCCGTTGTTCTCTTCTGTTCTCTTCCCGTTTCCTTCTTAACAGATCACAGTCCAACATAGCCTGAGGCGGGGAGAGGACCTTGGTTTTTCAGGCCTTGGTATCAGTGTTGTTGATGGGAAGGGAACCTAACAGGGAGAAGGCAAGGTCTGAAGTGACAGACACTTGAGGTGGCTTGGTGTGTGATAGATATTGTGGGTGCCTGGTATAAGCTTTAATTAAAATTTCTTCTGGTGCTGAATGGACTGTTTGATTTCCATTAAATACAAAACACTGAATGAACAGCTAACATTTGTTGAGTGGTAATTACTTGCCCTCCCAAACTTGAGCCATCCGGTCTGATCACTTGACACCATCTCACTTCCCTCCCACCTCCCACCCCCAAGCCTAGGAAGATAAGGAAGCTCCCTGCAGCCAGGTCTGCATCTAATTCTCTCAGCTTCTAACACCAAGTGGGAGCACACTCAGTGTCAGTTGAGTTTCTGGACCTCTATTTTATTGAAGAAGCACATAAGGCCCAGAGGTCAGCTGACCAGCCTGAGATCAGGACCCTGGGAAGAGGTGGTACTCAACTTGCAAACCTCACTACAAAACTCCTGTTTAAGGCATTCACCCGTGTAAAAATATCCCTCATAAGCTAAAGTTTTTGAGACTTTTGTTTCCTTCTAGGTGGGGATATTTTGTAAACCAGGAGACCTTTCAGAAGGTGGGACTTGGGTGGTGGAAGTGAGTCACTAGGGGTGAGCTTTTGAAGGAAGTATTCTGGATTAGCTCCCCAATTCTCTGCATCCTGGTCCATGGTGATATGATGTTGCAATGAGTGTTGCTATGGCTTCCTCCCCGCCTTTCCCACCATGCCAGACTGGACTCTCCGAAACTGTGAACCAAGATCATCTTTGCTCCCTCAAGTTGTATCTGTAGGTGTTTGGTCAGAGTAAGGAAAGATACTGAATGTGCACGCACAGAGTTAAGGAAGCCAAGGGACTACATTAGGTCTTGCTTCAAAAAGGAGACTTTCTTTTTTGGCTAATCACTTCTCTAGGAGACGATGTCATACAAATGAGGGAGGAAAGGGAAGAGGATCAAGGCCCTCGATGATATCTGTTTCAAAGTATAAATGATACGTAGAGCTGTGTCTAAGTTAAATACGATTGTAAGGTAATCCAAACGGGACAACATCTAGACAATAAAAATATTTGAGTTTCAAAAACAATAATCAACATCTCTTGTAGTCTGTGTAAAACTAGTAAACAGTTAACTCCATGCTGGGTCAAATGAAAAATCCACTGCCATGAATTGAATAAAAGATGTGTTTTGCAGGCAGCGGTAATTTGATAGACATGAGGCAAATATCTATGGTCAAAATGACAGCCACAGACATCGGAAACCTGAAATACAGAATTCCCAGGTTAAAAAAAAAACAATCAAGTCTTCACTAATAGCTTTATTACACAAAAAGGAATAGTTTTGATGGAAGATTGTTAGAATTTTCCTATCTGTTTGCAGCCCTATAATAAGGTTTCTGGGTTTGTTTGTTTGTTTTTTGGGTTTTGTTTTGTTTTTGTTTTTTCAGCATAAAGGGTGTTTTGGTATGTGTGTCGTGAAATTGAGCTGTGTTAACAAAGACATGTTCCATAAATATCCAAACTAGAACACTTTAAAATATTCCTTTATTTGGATTAATGGTAGATACATGTTTATTGGATTTTAAAAGAGAATTTACGTGTATTGGTATTTTGTTTGTACATAGATCTCCTTGTGTGCCTGGTGCTCACAGAGGCCAGAGGAGGCTATTGGCTCCCCTGGAGCTGGAGTTACAGTGGGGAGCTACCACGTGGGTCCTGGGAATGACCTCTGGGAAAGGAGGCAGTGCTCTTAACTGCTAAGCCATCTCTCCAGCCTCCCGTTTAGAGGGTTTTTTTTTTGTTTGCTTTTGTTTTTTGTTTTTGTTTTTTTTTTTTTTTGACAATACAACATAAGCGTGGTGGGAATGGAAAAGTACCACAAGTTCACTGCTCTGAATAAGAATATTTAACCTTTATACTTCAGACTTCAAAAATATATATGCAAGGCACATACATGAATCAAGTATTTTATTAATGTGCCATGTATTATTTACCCATACCAGTTAGGCTTCTTTGATTTTTTTTGTTTGCTTTATGTAAAATTTGAAAGACAAGGTTAAAAGAAGGTCATACCATCCCTGCAGCAAGATTTTAATTTTAGCAAGTTTGTACTTTCCAAAGATTTCCTGCTGATCACTCAAATTTGGGATAAAAGCACACATGGTCCATAGCTAGCGGCTTGCAAGCGAGCAAGTGTTCATTTATGGGTAATTAGAATAGCCACACTTGGGTTCCCTGCGTGTAAGGGAGGTCATTTAATTACCAACCCTAGGAAGCACTGACTCCTACAGTTTCCATTCTAGACATTGAGACAGAGGAGGACTCAGAACCAGGGAGGAGATGTGATGTCTCTAGGTGAGTTAGCTGTTAAGTCAACTTTGGTTGGCTTCCAGGTCTAAGTGACTCAGCATGGTGGCCCCATCTGGGAACCATGATTGGGGGGGGGAGGTCTTTAAGAATCACATATTGATTCAGGCTTGGTAGTGCACAGCTGTAATCACATCCCCCAAGAAATATACATTCTAGATCATCCTGAGCTAGGGAGAAAGTTCTAGGACAGCCTAAGCTATAATATGAAATCCTGTCTCAAAATTAAAAAAGAACCTAGTGATATTGGACATACTAGAAACTGTTCTTGAAGTCACTCCTGTTCAAGGACAATGGCCGTGTTTTCTTTCTAGAATATTCTTTTATTAGTGGTAACTGCTGATGAGGATCATGGCCACCCAAAGCTATACTCCAGACCATGTGGTCCCTTCTTAAAGAATGCCATGATGTCATTCCCACGTTTCTGTTTAAGCTCTACACAAACTCTCCATCCCAAAGACACCAAATGTACATTGTAACTGCCAAGAATAATCTGCTCCTCGCTGCTTCTATGGGAGGTGTTTACTGTCATAACCCCAGGGCCTTTTCATATACAGCAAGATGAATCCAAAGCCTCTGTTTCCAATAAGGCCTCCGAGGCTGTTGTGTTTTATACTCAAATACAGCATTAAAATATTGTTTCTAATTTTTGAGTACGAGATGTGATATGAATAAGCAAAACTAGTGTTTTAAGTGAACGAACTATGGTGCCCTGAAATTAAAACAGAGTATGAAAGCTTAAATAATGCTGTTTAAAGTAGGGTAGATATTATGTTTAATGATAGGGAATTGCTTTTCAGGGTCAATACTGGCAATTTCGTAATGTTCAAGCCAATGCGAAGCTATCGCAGCAGCTTAGCTGCGAACATGGACATATGCCGCACGGCTGCTCCTCCCTCTTGCTTCCAAATTATACAAGTAAAATAATCGAATGGGAACTTCACAGAAATGCATGTATAACTGTCTTTTAAGGGCCTAGCACTATGCCCCTCACATATGAAAATGCTTTCTAATGATGTTCCTTTGGCACTTAACTGGTTGAAATGCCTTGGAGAGCAGCCAATGCAGAAACCCAGCCCATTATGAACTAGCCTGAGAGTAGAACAGAGATCTGATGAAATGTTACGTCGGAGAACTCGGGCAGCAGCATCTTTCCCTCCAAAGGGCGAGGACACTCGGCGGGACATAGATGACCATTCTTTTACTGTTCTGCCACCATGTTAGCCCATGCCAAAGTTCCTGAACTACAGAGGGGGAGCAACTCAGAGATGGCCTTGACAGGACCCGTGCCAAGGCAGGCTAGCATTAGTTCTGTCCTGCACGGTAGGATTTTGTGTGGCCATTTTGTTTTGTTTGTCACTAATGGTTAAAACTTGTCGATTTTAACCTCAGGGTGTTGGTTGGTAGGTGTGCTAGAATCTATTTGAAGAGAAGATTCTAGACCCAGGCCACCTTTTGACACCATTCTAAAAGAGGATGTTTTAAGTGTTATTTTTAATTGACAGGTGATCATTTTACATATTTATGGTTACAAAATGATATTTCCATACCTGAATATGACGCATGATGATCAAGTCGGGGAAATGAGCATATTCAAACAGTTATCATTTCTATAATGAGAATAGACAAAATCTTCCCTTATAGCTATGTTGACATACACAGCACAGGGTTGTTAACCATACCCAACCACCTGAACAGCTCTTTAATTGAAACTTAGCATTTTAACCATCATTAAATCCTCTAGCCCTAGGGCAGTTTTTTTTACATTTGTTTATTTTCTTTTATAGCGGGTTTGTGGGGTTTGTGCATTGCCACATTACATGTATAGAAGTCAGAGGACAACATACGTGAGTCATTTTTCTCCTTTCGCCATATTGGGTCCCAGGAATTGAACACAGATGATCGGGCTTGGCTACAAGCTCCTTTACCCACTATGTCTACCCAAGGCAACAAAGCTTTTCTATTGGCAGCTTCTCATTTAGTGCTGGACGTGCAACTTTGGGCTCTACAGATGCTTTGTAAATGCCCAACCGCTGGTATGCTCCAGCCCTCAGTGTGTGTATGTAGACTACACATATGAGCAAGATCATAGGATGTTTTCCCTCCAGAGTCCGGCTTATTCCATTGATCGTGTCTTCCAGGACAGCCCTCGCTACTGTAGATGACCGAAGCCTGAAAAGGGTGTCTAACAAAGAGTGGTAGGGAAGAGTCCAATGTTATTCTAGAATTTTTCTATAAATGTTGTGATGTCCTTCTATGCTTGGGGGGGGTGTTATTTCATCCAAAAAAAAAATGACACTTTAAAAAGGAAGCAAAGCCGAAGTTTGTAGCAATGGTGTGTCTGTCTGTCATGATTTCATATACATATGTCATATTCAACTGCATTATTCTATAGCATGTAAGTGTGCAAGTGTAAGGTGACAGATGTAAACAGCAGGCCTAATATTGTGAAGAGGGGGCATGTTCTTTAAAAGTTTCATCAGCTTAGTAGAGTTCTCTTGTACCTTCTGACATGGCTAGGAGGGGTCTTCCGATCTGTGGGTGGCTTTGCTGCATCGTCCCTTGGACCTGTTTCACTTGGGATGCCTTGCTGACTAATGCCAACACCCTTTCTCTGATCAAATTTGAAGGATTCGGGACAACTTTGTGCCCAAGGGTGACTAATTCAGATGTTTAGACCTAAGCAAAGAACTTCAACGGGAGCACAGGTGTTGCGGTTGAACTTGATTACATCTTCCCCCAGAGATTTGTGTGTTTGAACACTTACTTGGTCCCCAGGGGATGATAGTCCTGTGTTGGAAACTTGTGGCACCTTTAGGAGATGGAGCACCAAAGCAGGAAGTGCATCACCAAGAGGCCTAGAGAGATATCGTAGCCCCATTTTGTGTTCACTCTTTGCTTCCTGTCTGTGGATGCTCTGTGGACAACAGCCTCCCGTTCCTGTTACCCTGCCTCCATTGCCACTGTGTCTCCTCGAACTGTAAGCCAAAGTTACCCATTGTCAGATTGGTATTTTGTCACAATAACAAGAGAAACAGCTAAACTAAGAGGGTCAGAATGACAAAGCGGAGGCCACCACAAAGTGGGAAATATGCACCATGTCCGCGGGGGTCCCTGCTACCCCAATCCAATGAAAACAATGGAGTCTGTATTTGGGATTTTATTCCTTAAAAATCTCTGATTATTAAATGCTAGCAGTAAATCTGAAGCCATTTTAAAAATAATTAGTAAAACAAAAGTTATCTGTACTCCTGATAGGACTCAAGGGCCCCAGTTTGACTGCTGGCCCATCCCAGACTCTTCTGTTTGCAAATGGGGAAAATGAGGCCCAGAACACGAAAGTAATTTGCCTAAGAATACAAAATAATGTCACAGGACACTGAAGCACGGCTGCTTGGCTTTTAGCCTAGGGTCTTTCCAGTACAAACATCTGCTTCCATTTCCTTTCTAAGATTTAAGTCCTATTCCCAATTACATGATTTCAAATACTGTTCACTGTTAAAAAAAAAATCACCACACTATTCACTGGCTTTGAAGCATGCAGTTTACCCTGAATGGTGTTCTAGTCACATGATCACATATTCTAAATCATTTCTAATGTTTATAAGACAACTGTCGTTGCACTTCCAGTCATGTCTTTTCAAGGACTGGCTGTGACTCTATGTCCCACATTTCTTCTCCCTTACTGAAAAGTCAAATATGTAAGAGGTACCATGCTGACTGTTCTATCGTGAACGAGAAGTAGGTGGGCAGCAGCGACAGAGGAACACACTGTGAGACAAGGTAAAGGCTCAGCCGTGCACTGAGCCATGCAGCTCCCTTGCTTGTGCTGTCAAAGCAAACAAGACACACTGCTAACTCGTCAGGACCCAGGACTCTCCGGAGGAAGTGGAGATCATTTTTCCAGGAGTTTTAGAAACTGGGAACCTTCACAATATATCTGAGATTACTTCCTTTTTTTTTTCTTCTGCAGAAAAGTTTTTGTTTTGCTTTTCCATAGCAAGCACATGCACAGCTACCGCTTGGGACACACTGCTACTCTTTGCTTTTATTCAAAGTAAAACAATACAGAAAGCTGAAGCTCCCTTGGTCTCCTAGTCCCAATATTATTCTTTCCAACTTTCCAAAAGTAGCCAGTAGCATGAAGTTGTCCAATTCTATCTGATACTGTGTGTGTATCCGTGAGTAGCTCCTACTATAATACTCTGTACTCCTGCTATTCCGTACCTTAGCCTGTGTGTTTCACTTAAGTAACATCCTTATAAAGGTTTATCCATGGTGATAGATAAGAATCTAATTTAATTTTTAACCACTTGATAACATTCTTCACTTTATTTGTTCATATTAGTTACTCATTTTCAAGGTCTGAATTATTTTATTTCAAAACATTTAAACCAGGAGCTAATTTTCATGAAAAACATTAGCAATAAGTTTTAAACTGGTAATTTTCCTTATTATCCAGGACCAAGGTAGAGAACATTTTCTACTTTCTTCTCAGTCCAAGATTCTTGATCTTTCTGGCATTGCATGGAGTCTACTGGAAAACTTAGGTATGGAAAATTGTTATAAGTGATATTTTGCACAAGGGAAGGTTAAAAGCTCTTGCTTTGAGATTCCTCAAAAGAATGAGGCTTGAAAAAAGTTTAATTAAAAAGTGGTGTATATACACAATAGAGTTTTATTCAGTCATAAAGAAGAACAAAATCATGTCATTTGCAGAAAATGGATAATTTTGTGAATTAAGTCAGTCTCAGAAAGAATAACTTTTTTCTCATTTATGAATCCTGTGTTTTATAGAAATACATAAAACTATGTATTTGAGGCATCAAAGTAGAATCAAACCTAGGGAAATGAAGGGGACTAAGGAGGGGGTGATGAGGGCTGGGGCATAGGACAATAGGTTCCAAGCACATTATATAGTTGTATGGACATGTTCTTATGAAATCCATACCATCCTGAATAGGGAATCTATACCAACTAAAGTTTTTTCTTGTGATATGGTAAGTAGTTTCTACAACTATGCTTCTTAACAACAGTTTTTTGCTTTGTTTTTTTTTCTTTTCTTTTCTTTTTTTAGGAGCTGGGGACCGAACCCAGGGCCTTGCGCTTGCTAGGCAAGCGCTCTACCGCTGAGCTAAATCCCCAACCCCTTAACAACAGTTTTTGAAGGAATTGGCAACTTGTATTGTGGTTTTAAATTAAGGTAAATCCAACCATGGCATAATGAAGAATGCATTAAATATCCATGGTGGTAACAAGTTGCCAGAGACAGAGATAAGGAGAAATTGAGAAAAAAACATAAAGCGAAAGGGTTCACTGTCTTGAAAACCCATGAAGCACTCAACATTTCTGAGCTTCTGTTTCTTTCTTAGTGTACACTCCTTAGATAGTTCAGACTTCCGTCTTAACGTTCTCTAGTACTGGTGACCTCTGAACCCCCTGAATTACCAGCATAGGTATGAGGAGCCAATTTGGAAATTGCTTTCGTTTGAATAAAAATAAATACAGAGAGGGTGCGTTGCTAAATATTGTGTATCAAGGAAAGCAACCTTTTTTATTAGAAAGCACAGCCCCTGGATATATTTCCAAGTTGCTTCTTTTTAAATGATCTTGTCAATTGCCTACCTCATTATAAAACAATCTGGTAGATGCTGTTAACAGAAATTGCAGGCTGTTTGTCTCATGGGCAAATTTGATCTTCAAGAAAAAGGGTGTAGATTTATAGCCCATGACATCTTAAAGAGTCTTTCCTTTTAGTCATAAGGCATAGCCAATGAATACTTTTTTAGAGCACTCCATCTACATGATTTTGGATGAAGTGTCTTGGAAACCAGAAGGGTGCTCATTTTACTAACAATGCGTCTCTGATTTCTGCTGTGCTGGAGGTGAAGTGAGTGCAGGCCTTCTTGGATCTAAATAAATTCCGGAAAATGGATGTCACTTGAGTAGCTGCTGAGCCATTAACTAAATCTGCATTTTCATTCTTAATGTTAAGGTCAGGATTCCACATGAACTCAATGAAGATTTGGGTCTGAGAAATATCAAATACTTTTCCTAAGATAGCTTATGTGTACAGTATCATGGCTTTTCCTACCCTGCATTCAGTTCCTCCAGGCTCTTGGCATGGGCTACCTCCTTCTCTTCATTCCAGGACCAACAAAACAATCAGAGAATACATTTCCATGCTTGCCCTCAGGGAACAAAACCCTACATTTTCTGCCTTGTTTATTTATCTGGTTTTAATTGTGTTTCCTTAGTAAAGGGGCAGCTTCAAAGCATGTTTTTGTGTTTGTTTGTTTTTGTTTTATTTTTGTTTTTCATTGTCGTTTGCTTTGGTACATTTACATATTGCTGTAACATCAGCACCTAGTAGGGATTTATTAGGAATTTCTTCATATAATGATTGAATGTCTTTTTTTCTTAGTTAACTGGTGGATCATTGGGGCTTTGGCACAGATCCCAGCCCTGGGGAAATCTTTCTTAGGATTTCTCAGGTTCCACCCAATCATCCGATCATACACTCAAGTGATGCTATGGCCTCTGTCCTTTTGGCACCCTCCTGGGTCTCATTTTCCTTGAATTTTTGCATTTCACAAACAGACATTTTGGGGGTTACCCCTTAAGGAGAAGGGGTACCCTTAGTAGAGCTCAGAGATTCCCTGGCACTTGCAATGGTGCAGAGGAGAGCCACTCCACAAAAAGATTTACCCATGTCAAAACAGCAAGGTTGTTACAATGGCCCAGGAGCCCTGCTCCAAAGAGATGAGAATTCCCATCCGTCTGTGTAATTCTTTGCTTACTGTCTGTTTCCCATCTCTCAACTATGAAATAGTGTAATGACAGGAACCTGACATTTGAAGGTCATGAACAATTACAACCACCGGGCAGCTCTCTTAGCTGTTGGCCTTACCCGAAATCAAGCTGATGAATTCTATAGAGCCCTCCTCAGTAAGAACAAGGCAGAGTGGACATTTAATCATTTAACCATGCATAATGGAATTCAAGAAGCTCACTGCCAAATGCAAAGGGCCAAGCAATTCAGACCATGCAAGTGTCCAGATACACAATGATCCATCTCAGGAGCACTGTGTGTGTGTGTGTCTATGTGTGTGTGTCTGTGTGTGTGTGTGTGTCAGGGTGTGTGTCTATGTGTGTGTGTGTGTGTGTGTCAGGGTGTGTGTCTATGTGTGTGTGCCTCTGTGTGTGTGTCTATGTGTGTGTGTCTGTGTGTGTGTGTCTATGTGTGTGTGTCTATGTGTGTGTGTGTGTGTCTATGTGTGTGTGTCTGTGTGTGTGTGTGTATCTATGGGTGTGTGTGTACAAACACTGTCTATTTGAGAGAACATAATTTAAGAGGAAAGCAGATGCCCATGTTCAACTGGCAGAGAGAATGGCTATGCAAAAGTCAAAAGAAACAAACCCTTGTTAAGCCTTGGCAACTATGTGACAATTATGACAAGAGACAAACTTGCCCTCTTGTTAGTTTTTGATGGCAAAGAGGAAGACCTAATTTATTCATTATACTGCTTAATGGATCAAAATTATGAATGGCAAGAACACATGTCCTTCAGATTGTCTTCTGAATTTTTAAATAAGAAGCCAGGATTTCTGCTGACTCATCCATGGCTATATGTATCAAAGTAAAGCATTTTTACATGAAGAGTTTTAGGCATGGTACAGCACAGACTGCTGTATAGGTGGTCCATGTCATTTACATTTGTCACCAGAATATTGTGACAGTGCTCTGAATTCTACTTTTAAAAAGATTTGATTTCAGCCTTTGAAGTTACCCGCAAAATTTTCATTACTGACTTCCTCCAGGAATTCCAAAGATTCACCCTCTCCATCTTCCCCAGTGCAAATAACTCCAAGCTAGAAAAAAACCATTAGAACATAGATGGTAAAGCCTGTTTATTCTGTTCTCATTTTCATTTTAATCTCTTTAAGTTTCCGAAGAAACCAGATATTTCTGACCTGGTGTATCATCTTGTTTTATTCTGTCAGTCAGGACAAGCTGATCTTCACATATTAGGGGGAAATCTATTTAATTAGCTCAGCAGTTAGATTATTTCCCTAATTCCGAGTAATTTTTTAATCTTCTAGGATAATTCCTGACACACATTTTAAAACGTTCTTCTTAACCATGAGCCTCCTGGTTAAGCATTTTCACAAGAAGGGAGATTCTGTAAAACCACACAGTGCAGTCTTGAAATAGACGTCAACGATTCACTTAGGAACCGATTTCTAGAGGGTTCCATCAGTAATTTCAGGATCCAGGTAGCATGCTTGAACCTTTGTAATTATACTCACAGGACAGAGATAAGAATCTTCCATGTCTGACCCTTGTCCTTTAGACCCTTCGCCACAGTTCTTCTACATGCCCTCTGGTTAATTATCAGCTCTTATGCAGGAACAATTTCCTGTGGAACATCTGACAGTGTCTGGAGATATTTTGGATTACACAACTGTCCAAGTAGAGATACCATACTGAAACCTGGGCAGTGGGAGACAGAGAGGTTTCTAACCATTTCTCAATGCATCCAATAGATCTCCTATAACTCATCCAAAATGCCCAAATTGCCATGGTTGAGGAATACTGATTCATGGTGTGGTGTGCATGTGTGTGTGCGTGCACACACATGTATGTGTATAAACTTGTGAAAGCAATAGGGCGACCTCAGTTGTCATTCCTGAGGAGTGCTGTCCATATCCATTTTATTTTTAAGACAGGGTCTCTTGTTGGCCTGGCGCTCATACCCATTCGGCTAAGCTGGCTGGCCCAGGATGCCCAGGTATCCACTTATCTCTACCTCCTCAGTGCTTGGATTTTGCTTGAGTATCAACAAGTCTGTTTTTTTTTTTTTTACATAGATCCTGGGGATTAAATTCAGGTCTTCATGCTTGCGATAGCAAGCACTTTACTAACTCAGCTGTTTACCCCAGACCTAGGTCTGTTATTCTTATCACCAACCTCAACTGAATCAAATGTGTACCTGCCTGACAGTTTTTAAGCAGGGTATTTTAAAAGCCAGATTAGTCTTTACTTTCTTATCCTTCAAGGAGGTTAAAATATTAATGGGGAAATCAATTGTTTCTTCAATTAAGCCTCCAAGCATTCAGACTCCATCATTGAGCTCTCAAAATAAGTCCTTTATTTTGGTCCAAGGGAAGACCATGCAATTATAGCTCTTCAAAGTTCCAACGGAAGCCTCATTAGGGAAATCCTGCACTGGAACCTTCTCTGAGACTTCAGAGAGAAAGGCTATTGATTTCCTATAGACTTTTATTATTTCGCAATGGTCTATATTTATGTTGTGTTTTTATTCTATAAGTGACAAAATGTAAGTAAGTAGTGTCAGGTGGCTTCACTGGGGTACTCTCAGAGCTATGCTGTCCCTAGAGGTGTGCCCCAATGTATCTGTAACAAGGCAGCTTACTGGGCAGCCAGATGTGATAATAATGTTCTGGTCTCAGCCACAAATGCTTACCTGATAATTTTCTTAAACTGGATTCTTCCAGTCAGACAGACAGATCTCTGGAGAAGCTGCAGAGAGATGAGGGCAGTGAGACCGGAAACAGCTGGAATTAAATGTGGTGGAAGAGCCTTCAGGTCTAGTTCTAGCTCCATCCTTAATTCTGTAGGCAACTTCAGAGGGAAGCTACAGCTCAGGTTGCCTGGGGAACAACAGCCCGTCATGAGTTTCCTGGTTAATACATGGAAACTTTCAGTTACTTTTTGGATTTCTATCCAGGAAATGAGCAGTAGCTTGTAAATGTGTTCTGTCTTTTGAAGAAGGTTCCATGCAGGAAAATTGGCAGAAGAGCAACAAACACTGATAGTAACAAGAATCTGGGGACCCGTGACTCCTGCTACCTTATAGTCCAGAAGTGTGTCAGTACGATTGAAGGTTCTAAGGCATTTATTCAAGCATCCATTCAGTCAGCAAATAATGACTGACTTTACACCATGTACCATGGCTTGTTCTATGAACTGGGAGCGGGGAGGGAATAGGTGCACAGTACGTGTGTTCAACAAATAAGCTGGCACTTGTAATGGTGCTGGAGTGAAGTCCCCTCCTGTAGGGTCACCTCATCAGCCTTCAAGAATGTCCCTAAGAGGTAACACTGAGTTTGGGAGGGGCAAGCTAAGTAAGAGTTAGCCTGATGCAGTCTACATGTAAGGGCTAGACAAGAGAGCCATGAAGATTACCCTACACATAAAGACCAAGGTGCACGATAACCTGGAAGAAATGAGAACAGAAATCAGTGGACAGACTAGAGGCTAACTTCTAACACACATTTAAATGGAGAGTCTATAAACCAGGATCCATGGGCCCCTCCTTCTTCTAATATTGCCAATCTTTCAAATTTATTCCACCATCTTTACCTACATAGAACAGCAACTATTGTGTGTGGGTTGGAGGACAAAATCAACCAATTACTGTGGATTTCGCCATCACTATGGAATATTGCCAGAGATAACATGTCTTAGGTAGAAAGGAAACAAACACATAAACTATCATTCTCCACTTACCAGCAGGTATGTATGGTCACCCAGCACAGAGGTGCAGTCCACAAAGGGCCCTTTGCTAGGGCCAGCTGTTGAACCTTAGTTTTAAGGTCTCAGGAGAAGATTTCGAGATGGTTGGGTATTCCAGGACATGAAGGAGTTGAGGACATCGGGTTTGGATCAAGTTGTATAGGAATGCTTCATTGTTTTATAAGTTGGAACTGTCTCCAAGTGTCTGTCAGCCAAACACCACATGAATGAAGGGAAGATGAGTACGAGATGTTCTTTCAGGTGCCAAATCATGTGGTCATTTTGACTCCTTGCTTTGGATCAAGATCTGGATATGCAGAACATTTTTATTTTTCTCTTTATTCTAGAAGGAAGGACAAGTTTATAACAATGAAATAACATAATCATGTTGCATACACAGTAACGTGCAGATGTAACCAAAGCACAAATGGATGTAACATAAACAGAGGAAAGCAGAGCCTCAGGGACGGGGGAAATTCAGTAGAGCAGAGATTAGCCTTTAACCTACTAGGAGTTCAACTTCTCAGCTACAGCTATGGGACTATGAGGAAACAAAGACTGAAGATTGCCAAAACTTTTGACTTTTCAGAAGCCAGAAACTCCAGTTTTCAGAAGATAACCTCAGACTCACAAAGTTGAGGCCAATTCAGAAATCAATGTTAACCCGGTACGAACCAAATAAATCACGTGTAGGTTTGCAAGGCCCTGTTTGTGCACAGAGGTGGGTTCACATCTGTCTCACTGTCTTCACTTCTCTCGCAAAGCCTTGTCCTGCCATCCCTGGGACTGATGGACTGAAACCCCGAATTTGACCCATTATGTCTCATAATGGGAATGGTGATGGAGGAATTTCCCATACACATTAAGCAATGGAGGTGCCATTCATGTTGGTCAGGGCTGGTAGAGTTGTCAAAGCTGATCTTGGAAGTAGCATAGGTAGGTAAGCTCATTCTTTACAAAACTGGGACGTTTGTCACCTGGAGCTACAGGCAACGATACAAAGCAGTCAAATTAAACAGGGTAGCTTGGTGGTTAAGAGCACTTGTTGCTTTTACTAAGGACCTAGGTTCTATTTTTAGTACCTACATTGTGGTTCACAACCATTCATAACTCCAGTTCCAAAAGGTCTGACACTCTTTTCTGATCTCCATGGGAATCAGCTAAATACATGCATGCAGACAAAACACTCAAATACATTAAACAAAGAAAAAACCAAACACCCAATAAATACCAAATAAATACCTTAGGCAAACATTAATAGAACTTGACTTGTCAACCTTCTGTACCAAGTAGTCTATTCTATGAAGGAACTGTAAGCATCTCAACTACATGTTCAGAGGCATACCTTGTTGTAGAGTTAACATTCAAAGAAACAAAGCACTTGGAGATCCAACTCAGTTGACACAGTACTCGCTCAGCAATCAGGAAGGCCTGAGTTTGATTCCTGGAACCATGTGAACTACATATGGTGGTATATTCCCCTAATCCTAGTACCGAAAATTGATGACAGGGTGATCAGTATTCAGGAAAGGGAAAAGAGTCAGAGGTCCAGGAAATTTGCTGTGAGACAGTGTCTCTTAAAAGTGAGAGGGAAGCTTCACCCATGATGCCCCAGCAATATGGCCGCCTAAACAACACCTGAGTAAGAACAACACATATAGACATGCTGATATGGGAGATGGGATTTTTATAGGGTCCTACCCAATCCCTCACAAGATGAAACGTATTGACAATTACTAAAATAGTTATAGTCATAAACAGCCTCCCATAAAAATAACAAACCCCACCAAAGCAACCAAACAACCAACCAAACAAAAAACTATAGACAGCTAAGGACCTCTTAGAGCAGGAGAATTAGTCTTTCAAGAGAAGATTCCCTGCTAATTGGATATGAAGTATGAAGTGGTCAACCCTGGAATCATGTGCATATAAGCAACACTAAGCTCTTGACCAAGGGCAACCTTTGTAAAGGACAACATTTAATTGGGCCTGGCTTACAGATTCAGAGGTTCAGTCCATTATCATCAAGGCAGGAACCATGGCAGCATCCAGGCAGGAATGGCACTGGAAGAGCTAAGAGTTCTGCACCTTGTCTTGAAGGCAAAGAGTTGCAGACTGCCTCCTCAAGCAGCTAGAGGGAGGGTCTCCAAGTCCACCCGCACAGTGACGTACTTCCTCTTACAAGGCCACACCTACTCTCTATGGGCCAAGCATATTCTAACCACCACATAACATGTGTAAATATATCAATTATAGCATATGTATATATTAAAGAAAAAGAGGCATGAATCTGAGAAGGGAAGATAAGAAAGGTGTTGGAAGGAGATTGGGGAAGGAGGGAAATGGTGTTTTATATTTTAATTTCAGAAAGAAAAAAAGAAGGAAATGTGACACAGTGAAATCAGGTCTCATGGGTGGTGACCACTCAAACTGAAATATGTGAACTTAAGCAATAGAAACAGGCCCTCCCGGGCTGCCTTGCTGGGTCAGTGACGAAGTGCTTGCACGTGGTCCTGGATTCCATCCCCATGACAGCAAGCGGTAAAGCTCTTTAATTTATTCATTACTTGTTTCCCCTTCCAACCTAGATTTCAGTCCCCATGCTTGACTCAGGAAACCATAGACAGATTGCATAAAGCAACAGAGCTAATCCTTGCCTCTTAGTCTTCCAGAAGACTGTTACAGGTGATCAATAGATTTTCAAGAGAAACATGATGAGAATATGACTTTCTCTTATTTCCCGGCTTCCAAAGATGATCCCTCACAAGATGAAACTTAATGATAATTATTGAAGCAATTGGTAGTCATAAATTATTAGTAGTCATAAATAGCTACCAATGACCATGTTTCAAACCATGGGCTAGCCACATCACAATTAAAGTTTGCAGGCATCCACTCAGTCTTCCTGGTAATACTTCAGTGCCTGACACAGCGAGTGTTCCCATTTAACCTACAGGGAAACAAATGCGCATAGAGAGCAAACCAATCTAAGCTTGTCAGCAACAGGGGCAAGATCCAAACTCCATCCATCTGGCCTAGCAGCTTCTATTCTTTGCAGATAATATTAATGTTTATCAATTTAGAGGCAGTGGCACATACTTACCGTTTTCTTTATAACAAAAATCAGTCTAACAAGCCCTTCCAAGAGCAGTGTTCCAAAACACGAATGAAGTGTGAAAATTAGCCTAGCTACACTGGGTTCCAATATGAATGAGACCTAAATACTTAGTTGAAACACCTAATGGCAGCTGTAACCAGCTTGTGGGGCTTTGTGATCAATACAGGTTCTCAGCCCTGACCAGCTGCAGTGTTAGAGTCAGCTCCTCAAGTAAAGAGCCTTCATTGACAAGTTAGGCTTCCAGTTAGTCAGACCTACTCACGCTTAATTGGCTCCCTGTGCTTGTTAATAATTGTGAAGTCTGCAACTTTTAATATCTAATTGTTCTGATGTCATTGGTAGACTGCCTCCTGGGGCAGGATTTCCTAATATCCTCAACAGTTCAACTACAGCCTTGGTTGCTGAGAAGGCTGCCACACATGAGACAATCATGAAAGCATCACAAGGCTACAGGCTCATGGCTCTGCTTTCTCTGTGGAGTCTGGCTTACCAGTTAGCCAAATGGGGGAAGCTTGGTAGAAGGTGCCATTGAAGCTGCCCCTGGTAAAGGCTGAATTTAAAGAGAAGTAAGAGCTTTTCATGGTCGAAAAATCAGACTACTTATGTTTATTTCCTTCCTGAAATTTCTGTGTTAAAATCCTATTGCCCAAGCCAAGGTATGGTATTGGGGGTGAGGTCTTGGGAGCTGATCCATCCCTCTGTGAAAAGAATTCCAGCGCTGGGGAGAGGGTGCAGTGACTAAAAGTGCTTACCTTGCAAGCCCTACAACCTGAGTTCAGATCACCAGAAGTCATGTAAAATCTAAGTACAGTAGGGCAAGTATGCTAGAATGTCCTCACAAGGAGATGGGAGGCAGAGACAGGAGACTCTCTAGAAGCACATTGACCAGATAGTCTTGCTAACGAAATAGCAAGTCTCTGTCTCATTCAAGTGGGAAGGAGGAATAGCAGTGCTATTGTTCCCTGGGCTTCACATGCCTCCTACTCTGACATTTGTTCATTGTGCCACTGTGCACCCACATTCAGAAACATGCACACATATACATATTACATACATACATACAGAGAGAGAGAGAGAGAGAGAGAGAGAGAGAGAGAGAGAGAGAGCGAGCATGAACTTCGGAGAACCCAGGTAAGAAAGTGTGGTGTGTGTAGATCTGGGAGGATTTAGGGAACTATATGATCAAAATATTTTGAATTTTATATTGTATAAAATTCTCAAAGATAATACAATTATTTTACTTTTAAAAAAGTAAAATAGCAGCTCTCATTAGCCACGAACTTGAACTTCCCAGCCTTCACAATGGCAAGAAATCAATTTCTATAGCTCATAGGCACTCCATCTGTTTATTTTGTTCTAGTAGCCTGAACAGACAGGACACTGGCCAAAGATGAGCAAAGATAAGCAGCTCTTCCGTCTGACCTGTTTGTTGTGATATTTTCCATACATTTTACAGGCACTCTGGGTCTGCAAGGAGGAGCAGCAGGTGCTGCTAACATGCTCTGGGAGGCTGGTTTCCTGGGAAGTGTGATCTCCAGGGAGACTGGCAGGCTTGTGCTGTAAAACGCCTTTCATAAGGATCTGTGAGAGGTACAATAAGGCATAGAAGATAGCCGTGTTTGGGGTTTCAGTGTCAACCAGTCTCCATAAATGGATCCTACTGAGTAATCAGGTATTGTATTAGCACACGTTACATTGGCTGTATTCCTGACTATTTACTCTCTCCCAGGCAACATACAAAGAGATTTATGTCTACCATCCCAAAGGAAGGCAAACATATTGGAATCCAGGGTTCACAGCTAGGGGTGACTGAGGATTACTTTTCTCCTCCAGGAGCACGGGTAGTTCCTTCAGCACTGTGGAAAGCACTCACAGAAAAAGCAGGCCATGGTGGAGCTCGCCTAGCAATGGCAGGAGAGGAGACAGGTGAGCCTGGAGCTCACTGGCCAGCCAGCCTAGACAGGTGGCTGAAAACCAAGTCTCAGTAAGAGACGCTGACTCAAACAATGAGGTGGAGAACAGCAGCCAAGGCTGACCTCTGGTCTTCACACCCATGAACACAGATGCGCAAGGACACTTCCACACCCATAACACAAAACGGAGTGTGAGTTTCCACCAGCCTCGACCCATCTCCTTCATTGGTTTGTATTAAAACCCTTTACTGAAAGGCAACACGGACTCCAATCTGTCTCACCTGATAGACTTTCTGGTTCTTTTGGTCCCATGGTTTTCTGTGTTTCTCTTTCCTTCTTACTCCTCTGTACACAAATTTGAAAAGGTGGTGTATGGGGCCAGCTTACTTTTTTATTCTGTCTTCCTTTCTAGACCTTTCCAGTAGGTAGGCCAACTTACTCTGCTATTTCAATACAATGAAATGTGTTTTCTTTTCCTTCTTAGAAGAGCTGTGTTCTATTTGATCTATGAATCCTTTTCATTCATTATGTATTTTCTGAGGGTCTGAGATTCAGGTGCTGTTAACCCCTCCAAAGAGCAGTTCTCTTCTAGCCTCATGGCAAGCACTTAGTATTACTGCCTCACAGTTCAGACTTTTAATTAATCCCATGAGGGTTTATTCCCACCTGACCTTTTAGCGGTTAAACTGAGCCCACAGTTCTGTATGAGGCTCGTTCCTCTTGAATTCTTCCCTTGCCAGTATCTTTATTTTTTGCTTGTGGCACTTAATACATGAAAAGTGTGGTCTGCATTCAAGCAGACAAACTCCAAGCTGTTGACCGGGAAGGAGAAAGAAACATTTAAGCGGTACTGTTGTCTAGACATTCCCATCTCTTGGATGGCAATGTGGTTGATGGAGCAGGCAGCCGAGAAACAAATGCAGAACAGAGGTTGCACAAGACAAGATGGGGGAAGCATTTCCATCCCGAGACATTTGTATACCATTGTGTCACCGCTCTCTCCCCAACAAACTGGCTCCCCTACAGTGACCCAAACTGTGGAAAAACATATTATGAGAAAACAGGAGGCTCTATTTTAATGCATCTAGCTTTAACCCTGCACACTACACTAGTGCTTTAAGTACTGTATTTGTGTTTAAAGCTTATTGCTGTTTGAGACAGTCTTATTAGGGTAGCTCAGGTTGGCATGGAACTCATGGGTATGCAGCTCATCCAGGCTTTGAACTTTCAATCTTCCCTCCTCAGCCTCCTGAGTGCTAAGGCCACAACTCTGCCCCACTACACACAACTCTTAGATGCGGCGTAAAGATTTAATTTTTAAACTTGTGTATGGAGGGTTACTTTTTACATATGATGTTCTCATAAGTTCCAGCATGGCGAAATGGAATCTGGATCTCATGGGAGACAGGACCCCTGAATCAATTTGCTTTCCCCAGAACATAAGGTAGAAACTCTGGTGTTTTCTACTGTGTCATACATCCTGCTTTCTTCATGATGTTCTGAATTATGAATTTAGGCAACAATAATGTTCTTCATTGCTACAACAAAACAACAAAAGATTCTCTTTCTTGCCAGATTTTTAGGACTAGAAGAGGAAAAGAGTCAGTTCTACTTTCAAAAACTGTGTCATGGTTTGGATATAAAATGCTCCCCAAAGGCCCATGTGTTGGAGATTGGATCACGAGAGAGATTGGATCAATGACTTAATCCACTGATAAGACCATTGCTGAATGGGGTAATTAGAAGTTGGCTATAGGAAGTGGGTCACTGGGGACACCTTCATGGTGATAGAAAGGGCCCCAGACACATATCTTCAATATCCCCTATCCCAGGAAAGAGAGCTTCCTTACTGGTATAGAACTGTCTAACTGGTGGGAAATTCAAAACCTGAGTGCATGGGAGCTGACAGAAGCAAAATAATTCCTTTAGCTTTGGATAGCCAGAGCCCTAAGAATGAGCAAGTTGGAAAACATGAGGCGAAAGCCTGCAAAGATTACCACGGTAACTGAGAACAGCTGGTGAACAGTTTGATAGCTCTTCCTTGGCTGACACCACCTTTCATCCTCTTTGTAGATGTTCAATCTGCCAATCATTCAGCTGGACCTCAGTACATTTGTCCGCCCTGGGGCTTCGTGAATAGAAGGCACAATGGGGAGAGTGGAGTTAGTCCTCAGGTGCCTTTGTTCCTTGGAGGAAAAAAGTCCAAAGATTTCAGAGTACATCTCCTAAACAGCTTGGTCATCTAAAACTCCTGGTACTTGAGGCTTCTGCTCCAGGCCAGTAACTTACTTTCAGACATATACCAGCTACTGCAGGGAGAGGGACTAATTCCTGCCCTGGCCATCAGAGACCTGTGACTCCAGTTTTCCCAACCTGCAAGATAGGGTACCCATTGCTTCTGCTCCTCCTGCTGGTAACCTGCAGACGTACCCTGCACAGTACTATTCTGTTTGACAACCCTGAGGCCCTTCTAGAGCATTCTTCTTCTGTTTTCTGAGGTTCTGATCTACAAAAGACTGGACTCACCAGGCCAGCTGAGGGCTTTGGGGTTATACCACATAATATCTCCTGGCTGGTAACCTGAACCCTGCTATGGGGCTGTAGCATCTGAAACCTCTTAGCTAGTCACACCTAAGCCTTCTAACAATGTCTGGGTGGGAACACTACCAATCACTCTCAGTTGGCATCCTGTTGTCCTTAAGGGTCTCTCAGCTATTACTGTGCAATTCAAACTGTCATTTTCTGTGAAAAATAAAGTTACTCTTTTCATTCATCAATGTCTGTCCCCTCCATTCTTGGCTGGAAGATAGGACAGTTGGAGACAGGAGAGAATATCTACCTACTGAAGAACATGCCTTGTCATGAATCTCTCTCTCCTTCCCTCCATCCATTCCTTCTTTCTTCCCTCCTTTTCTCCATATTTATTTTCCCTTCTTTCTCTTCCCCCTTTTCTTCTTCCCCCTTCTATTTCTCTTTCATCTTCCCCTCCCCATCTTCCTGGCTGGGGTGAGAGAGCCATTTTCCTACAGGCCTGAGAGAGACCTCTTAAATAGTGAGCTAAGTAAACCTTTCCATGTTTGCATTTATGATCTCAGATACTTTCTCACAGTAACAGAAAGCTTACTAATACAAACAATCAATCCAGCCACGGTAGCCAGTGATAGATGAAATCTCTTCAGTGTGGTTCTTTCTAAGACTAAGTAAAATGGTAAGAGAACAGATGTTCATGGATCATGTCCTGTGACTTTTCCTAAAAAGATGGGAACAAATGAATATTTAGCCAAGACAGGGCACCGATGACAGACCACAAAAGCTGTTCTAGGCCAGTCTAATCAATCAATGCGTTTACTGGGATTAACTACAGAAACATGGATGTGGGGCCACTTACAGGTGACTCAAAAGCAGCTATAAAACCAACAGGCCTGCCCCAGTAGGTGACAATTGAAGTGCTGCGTTCCTGGGCCTCCCCATGACCTGAAGGCAACTCATGGTCACAGAATCTCTTCTCCCCAGAAATAGTTCTTGTTTATACCTTAGGGAGGGGCATTGTACATCTTGTAGCTCCTCTGGGCCAGGTATGTTTTGTTTTCTTTTTTAGTCTTATGAGGTTTCCTTTACCCTCATGGAAGGAAATTACTACACAGCAGGACCAGTGAACCCTGTAAGGAAAAAGGCAAAGAGAAGTAACCTTGACAACTACTGCTGCGGTTTGAGTGTAAATGTCCCCCCATAGTATGAGGCATTTAAACACTTTGTTCCCCAATGGACAGGGACTGCTTGGGAGGTTTGAGAGGTGTGGCCTTGTTGGATGATGTCCTAGAGGTGTGCTTTGAGAATTTAAAGACTCCAGACATTTTGATGTCACTTTTTCTGCTCGCCACTTGCAGTTTAAGATGTAAGCCCTCAGCTTGCTTCTCCAGTCACACTGCCTATCACCAAGCCTTCTCCTCTCCCACAATGGCAGTAATAGATTCCTATTGCACTGGAGCCCAGATAGCCTTCTTTCTGGAAGTTGCTTTGGTCATGATGTTTTATCAAAGCAATAGGAAAGTAACTAATGTGCCTACTGTTGTTCCAGAGGCTGTGCTGTCTGACTTTAATCTCTGCTCTCGAGTTTTGTGAGCAACTCAATAAATTATTTTTTTATTTACACACAGTAAAAATTCTCCTGCTCTAACCCAAACAACCCGTGGCCAAGTTAATAGCCATATTTTGGAACACATAACATTCTGTGATTTTGGGTTCCCTTAGCATGGGTTGCATTACATTCCCAAAGATCCCCCAGCTCATTCCACCAGTGTGGATGAATGTAACTGCGAATGACAGAGACTTGAAATCAAAGCAGCTTTAGGGAGAAGATTAATCTCTTTGGCCATTATCACTAAAACATCCAGGACTCGCTTTTGGCGTGACCTAATGATGCCATCAGAAAAATACCTGGGTTTTGTTTGTTTGCTTATTTTTATTTTTCAGGAGATGGTTTCTCCATGTAGCCCTGACTGTCCTGAAACTAGCTTTGTAGACCAGGCTGGCTTTGAACTCACAGAGATTTGCTTGCTTTTGGTTCCCAAGTGCTGAAATTAAAGGTGTGCACCACCACTGTCCAGTTGTTTGATTGTTTATTTGGTTTTGTTTTTTTTTCTCTCAGCTCTATTTCTCCCCTCTCTCTGGGACCTTCATTCCCATGCAGCTACTCTAGGGCAAGCACAGCCTTCAGTGATTCCTTTGGTGCTCCCTCCTGGTTTAGGATCCTGATGGCTGTGGGTGCCAGGGGAAGGCCCAAGCCCATTTCTTGCTGGCTTGTGCTGGGAACCCAAAATATTCTAGGCTGGTTTCTGTTGCTGTGATAAAACACTGGTCAAAAGTCACTTGAGATGCAAAGGGTTCGTTTGGCTTATATTGCCATATCACAGCGTATCATTAAGAGAAGTCAGGGCAAGAACTCAAGGTAGGAACCAAGAAGCAGGAACAGAAGCAGAAGCCATGGAGGAATGCTGTTTACTGACTTTCTTCTCCTGGCTATTCCTACCTTTCTTACATAGTCAGCTCCAGTGGATTATGGAGGGCACCACCCACAGTAGGCAGGGACTTCCCACAATGATCATTAATCTAAAAAATGCATAATAGGTACGATGACAGGCCTCTCTGATAGAGGTAATTCCTCAGTTGAGATCTTCTCTTTCAAGGTATACTTAGGCTTGTGTCAAGTTGACAAAGGTTAATTATGGCACGAGCCCATCCGTGAATCACTGTGGTTTAGGAGACAAAGGTCCTCTTGGGATGGAAACTGGACAACACTGCCTGGCCCTACAAAAATAGCAATTTCCCTTGAGCAGTACAGATAGAAAATAAAGCAAACATGCTCTCAAGGGGATGGTTCGGTTGTTTCTGGATTTGATTTTTGTACAAATAAAAGAAAATCTGTTAAAAAAATTCTCCCACTTGTTAATTTCTGAATCTTATGTGATTAACATCATTATTTTTCAACCCAGTTCACCATTGTACTGTGTGTGTGCACATACGCGTGCCTTCATGTGTGTATGAATGCATGTACATTTGTGTATGCTACCTATGGAGACCAGAGGTCAACGATGGGTGTATTTCCTCTGGCACCATCTACTTTGTTTTTTGAGACAGAGACTTGAATCTTGCCACATAGGCTGGGCTCACTGGCCAGTGAGCTCCAATATCTGCCATCTCCTCAGCCCTGGAATTATAAGCACGCAACACATGTCTGGCTTTCATTATTGCATTCTTAATTTTTGTTGTCCCTTTGCTTTCTTTGCTGCTGGTAGTACTTATGCATAGCCTTCTTATTTCTGGCAGCTAGTTCTTTGATTTAAGGTAGCATTACCACAAAAGTTATGCTTTACATAAATCATGTTGCTTTGTCTGAGGTTCTTGTTACATTCACCAGGATAAATAATTTTAGCATCAATCCCATTATTATGATTCAAGCCATTGTGTGGCTTTCACTAATCCAGATTGCAGGAACGCCCTTTGTGGTATTCTTTGAACATTTCTTATAAATAGCAATGAATAATCCCATGGATCTAGCAAATAATCATGTGTGGGTATGTGTGTGCATGTGTGTTTAGAGTAGCTTATAGGCTGTGATTCAAGTATTCCAACAATGGCTGCCTCCTGATAGAGAGGCAAAGGATCTAGTAGTTGTTGAGTCCGCTAGACTGGATGTCATAGCAGTGCTAATGTAGTGCTGGAGTCCCAGGGAAGTCCTAAAGAGTTGATGGTCTTCAGTCTACCTTGGCATTCCAAAGAAGCAGGTTCTAATACAAGTAAAAAGTGCCTCAGTGACAGGATAGGTGAACTCACCATCCAGGTGAGCGTCCTTTTATGTGGGTTACTACCAGAAGGTGTAGTTCAGATTTAGAGTGGGATTTCTGCCCTCAAACGATCCAACCAAGAACAACCTTCAAAGGCCTGCCTAGCTGCTTGGGTTTTGTTGATTCCAGATGCAGTCAAGTTGACAACCAAGGTCAGCCATAACAGCAAAGCAATATTCACCATTCTTTCCTTCTCGATTCTTTGAAAATTTGCTGATTCTTCTAGTTCTCTGCCCACTCATTTTCTGCTTTCTTTGTGGTTTCCTCACCTCTTTTAGCAATTTTAAATATCGTGACCCCTAAGATTCTGTTCTTATCCCTCTGCTCTTCCTACCCGCTCCCATACACTCATGACTTCTGAGGTAGGCAAGCACACGGCATGGCCTAGCAACTTGAGACTCTTCTGGGCTTAGCTTATGCACATCCTCCTCTTCTAAAAGCATACTGGACAGCCTTGATCCTTTACCTACATGTACTGCATACTCTCAATGATGTATCTGGCCACCTTGGCCTCTCCATCCACACCATTCTCTAATCGTAGTCCTCTATAAACACTGAGACAAGTTCCTCCTTTTCAGGCAACAATCAAACTTAGACAGTGTCTGTTGAAACAGTTTCCCAATGTTTCTTTCTATCAATGTGTGACAAATGGTGAAGCCAATCTCTCCCAAACTAGTTTTGGGTACATAAGTAACAAGGCAAAACCGTGGCCTTTAGTGAACATTTAGGGAGAATTCCCTAGTTTTCCATCTTGTCCTTATGCATGCATATGATTAAAAGCAGATGCATCATGGGATGAAATTTTGTTCCAAGACAATGTACCAATCAAAATACAGATTATTGTCTATGCTACCCTATACAGTTAAACCTCTCCTTCTCTTCAATGCCATAAAAGGAAGCCCGAATGATGCTGTGGCTTTTGAGTATCTTCACGTGTGGTTGTGCTCTATCCTCATGTGTGGTACAGCACTCTTCCCTGGGGGGATGCTGGCTGTGATGGTGCACACCTTTAATTCCAGCATTAGGGAGGCAGACACAGGTGGATGGCTAAGAGTTCAAGACCAGCCTAGTCTACGGGGTGACTTCAAGAACCACCAGGGTTACAGAGATAAACTCTGTCTTGGAAAATAAAAAAGGATCCAAGGACCAGAAGACCCCCAAACCCTCACCACAATAACACATCCACTTGCATATTTCCTGATACTGATTAAAGTTGAACCCTCTTCAGAGTGTTCCAGATTTCCAGACCTGGCGGATAGCTGACTTCTGTATGAACATTTCTATGCATTCCCAAGACACCACCCAAACGTGAACTCAGAACCTTTCCCAGAAATCCTCCCCAACTCCCTACTGTCGCCTCGATGCGTCGCTCATGTCTTCCCTGAGCAGCTTTTCCAGGCACCATAGCTACAGTCACATCTCCCGGGCTCGTTCCAGGTGGTCTTCTATCATCTTCAGGATACAGCTAGCTCAAGGTGAGCAAACCTCTTTCTTAAAAGGGCAGATAGTAAATAGTCAAGCAGCAAAATCAAAGACACTCAGCAGGTACGTGTGTAAATGTATAAACCAGCCATTTTAAACCAATGCGACATTTTTTTTTTTGTTGGCTGCCCACGGTGCATCTTCATCTGCATGACCCGCTCCCTCTCTATTGCCATTTCTTGCTTTTCTCTGCTCTGTCCTGGGCCCACCACACTCTCATACCGTTCTTTCCAGTCACATTCTACGCTGTTTCCGGCCTCTCAGCCTTGCTAACTTTCTCCCTCTGCCTGGCATAGTTTCCTCCTTCTCTAAGTCCACATCCATTTGCAACTCAGCTCAAGAGCTCCTTGTCTTGGAAGATTCCACATACTTTCCTTTTATTTCTCGGTCATTTACAGGTCCCCTTCTGAGCTCCCACAATTCTTGTATGTGCTTCCTTCATCTTTGGCCTCATGTGGTAGCCAATTTGGTTTCGGTCTGACCTGTGCTACATGTGAATTCCTCGGTGAACAAACCTAGACCATACTTTTCCTAGATCCTCAATAACTAGTAGAGTGCTTTACCCAGAACTCACATTTAAGAAGTGCTGATTGTTACATAATTACTACACCACGCATCTTCCTTAGTATCAGAAGAGTATTGTGTCATAAATGAATGTTCTGAGATACCAGCATTTCCTCCTACCTATGTACATGGTCCATGGCCTATTTGTGGTTTAGAGAGATCTTTTTTATTTTAATAGTCTGAATATATATATATATATATATATATATATATATATATATATATATAATTAGAGCTATATACTGCTAGAGCTATATACACACACATATATCCATTCCTTTGGGCAGTCTATAGCTCTAATAATACCAAGGCTGAGGATCCGCTAGCCATTGACCTGCTATTGAATAGCAAGGTGTGTCTCCATCCCAGTTGGCTTTTTCTCAGACCCCTTCCATTGTCACAGAATCTGTTGATGTCAGACCCAGAAATCTATCACCCATGTCTAGGGGAAAGTGGTCAACAAATAAGCCTGTAATGGGGAGCTACAGCACATACTCCATAGCACATGACACATGTAAAGGAAAATTTAGCCTATGTGGTAGCTTAGAAAAAGAAATACCGGGAAACTGAGAAAACAGTTTGTCCATAATGTCAACCATTAAAGGCAGCCACTGATTTAAAAAATATGGTAGTAATTTTTCTGTAATTTTCCTCATTGCTGTGATTCTGTTCATGCAACTTCATTTCTCATTTTCCCCTACTACTTAGCATCTGTCTACAGCATTCTTTCAGGCCTTTGAAAGTTTTTGCAAATGTTACTTTAAACTGTTATTTAATGATCATTGAATGCCTTTACACTGTGATGGCCATGATCACCACCCCTTTGGTGGAGGCATCCAAAATAAAAGAAGGTAACTTAAAAACCTTGACTTTCTGACCCTCTGATTGTCATTGGTACATTAGTCAAATTTAGTTCTCTTATTGACATAAGCAAGGAACTGCTTGCACAGTTAGATATAGGACTGGAATAAATGAGGAGGTAATTTCCTATATCCCGTTGTTTTTCCAGAGAGGAAAATGGAGACACGGAGAACTGCTGATTTGTCCTGGAGGTCACAGCCACGAGCCCACTGCAGTCAACACAGATCTCTTTCCAAGAAGTTCAGTCCAAGGCCATGCTGACTCAGGGGCAGACAGCAGGCTGCTGGTACACTGAGCATCTAACTTTTCCAGTCTTTCTGTGCCACTTGTGTCTGAGATTGTGGTGCCAGTTCAGTGACATCACCTGTGCGCCCTTCTTTCTGCTCTGCAGGAAGCCAGCAAGTAACCCTTGCTTCTCCCTGCAACCTCCCCTGAATAGTGTACTCTATGAATAAACATGTGGACAAAATTGTGCACCATTTGGCCTGTGTGTATATGGGAAGAGATACCCAGCTCATCTGCGCATGGATCTTGTTATAGTCTACACTTGGATGAATATTTATGTCTTTGTTTGTTCTTTTGTTTAGATAAGGCCTTTGGCAGCCCAAGGTAGCCTCTGCCTTATTATGTATCCAATCTGGCCTTGAACTCTTACCTTCACTTCCAAAGTGCTGAGATGACAGTCATGTATCACCCTCCCGTTGTTTTGTTTTGTTTTGGTTGGTTGGTTGGTTTTTGTTTGTTTGTTTTTGTTTTCTGCTAGGGCTCAGTCCCAGGGCCTCCTGCATGCTAGGCAAACACTTTTCCCGTGGAGCTACCTACCTACTGAATCCTGTGTGAAAGTCTTTAGAAATCATCATGGTCACTGTCATTGTCGTCGTTGTCATCATCATCATCATTGAGACAGATAAATGAGTGAAAAATAAAGATCAAGGTAACAAGGGAAAGTATGCATGGGCTAGAATGTCTGTGAGCCAAAACAGAGAAAGAAGTTTTGTGTCTGTGTTCTATTCAAGAATAAGGGTGTAAGGCTAAACATAGATAACAGCCCATGTATAATATAAACAGGTATCTTATTTACCTTTATTTGTCATGGCCACCAAGTTTCCTAAGTGTGGATGAGACCATATGCTGCCTTTTGAGGGATGTAACCACTCGTGTTCACTGTGTTTACCGGGAGCAGTAGACGGCCGTACAGCATTCTAAGTTCTAATCTTGACTTTGAAATGAAAATTGATGTCAGTTTCTCCCACCCCATCAAGCTGTTACAAATGCTAAATGCCTCTGACTTTGAGAAACCTCTCCTACCTCATCTGTCAATGTCCTTTCATCATCCAAGAGCCAACATAACATTAAAATAAACTCCTTCCTGGCACATCTGCAGCTCCCCACAGCAGTGCTTTCTCACCCATGAACTCAGAGATCCCTGAAACAATTGCTGGAGATGAAAATGGTGGGCCTATGTTTCTGGGTAAAATGTCCTAGAGAAAGAGAGATATACAGCCTACCTTTACCATCATCTCCCAAGGAAGACAGACCAGGAATTATTTGTCCTGGTAACAAGAACTTGCATTTCAAACTGGGAAACCCTACTGTCCATGGTTTCATGTAAAGTCTCCCACTAAGGGATCTAAGAGCAGAAGAACAACAGACACGCATAAGAGCCAAGTCAGGATAAAGCCATGCCAATGGTCCTAATCTACTGAGTAATGACTGTATGCTGTTTGATGGCTAAATCCTTTACACTCACTGCCTTACTTGGAGCTTCCTAAAAACCTGAGGGCTAAATCAATTAGCATCACGCTTACCCTAGAGAACCAAAGGCCACAGGCTACGACATGTACTAAGGCAGTAAATGAGCCTTGTCACTTACTATTATCTACACTACATCCACTTATCAGTATTTAAGTCACAGAAGCAAACATATTCGCTATTTGCCTACAACATGCACTACCTAGGGATGACAAGTAAGAAGGTGATACAATTTTGCCTTTCAAGGAGCTTACACGTATTTTACTCCTTGGGATAAAGAAAAAGGGGAATCAGTTGTTCAAGATAGAGTTGAATAGAGGCTAGAGGTATAACTCAGTTAGAAGACTGTTTGCCTAGTACCCTTGGGGTCCTGGATTAATTTGCAGCAATGCATAAACAAGGCACGGTGGTTGTATCAGCCTTAGCTACATAGCACATCTTAGGCCAGCCTGGAAGAAATGAGGCTTAGTCTCAGGACCAACATGGTGGCTTCCTACCCTCCATCACTCCAATTACAGGATCCACTCTTCTGTCCCCTGCAGGCACTACACACATGTGGTACACATACACATACGTGTATGGCTAAAACAGTCATACACACAGAATGAAATAAAATAACTCTAAGAAGAGAAAAGAGCAGATAATGTAGCACAAAATCTTAGATGAACACGAAGTGCTGAGAGGTTACTAAGGAGAAGAGATGTCTAGATATTGGGGACAGGGTCAGTGAAGGTCTCTAAAGAGGTCGTATTTGAGAACAGCCTTTGAAGAAAGAGAAGTTAGCTATGGGAAGACCTTAGGTCAGTGATTTTCAGGCAAAGGGACCACACAGACCCTAAAACAAGAAGTAACTAGAACATATGAAAAAAAAGAGAGAAATGTCTGACATTATTAATTTTTTAATGAAGGTAATTCTGGAAATTTCCATTTGCAGCTCCATATCAGTGCTCAAAATAAACTTGGATTTTGAAGCTTTTTTGATGTAGTATGCTCAACGTGTACTCTTTCTCTCAACCATTGAGCTGCTAGTCTAGAAAACTGTTCCTACATCACGAGAGGGTTAGCTCTTTGTCATCTTGACCCAAGCTAGTGTCATCTGAGAAGAGGGAGCTTCAAGTGAGAATTGACTCCAGTGGCCTGTGAAGAATCAGGCGGTACAGTCTCCTCAGTGGCTTGTAAGGAAGCCTGTGGAACATTTTCTTTATTAAGAATTGATGCGGGAGGGCACAGCACAATGTGAGTGCTGCCATCTCTGGGTGAGTGGTCCTGGATGGTATAAAAAATCAAACAGAGCAGATAATGAGAAGCAAGTTCCTCCGTGGCCTCTACTTGATACCTTAAGTTCCTGCCTTCCCTTTGTGCTAGACTACAACTGTAAGCTGAAATAAACTTTTTCCCCCAAGTTGCTTTTCGGTACAGTGTTTATGACAGCAACAGAAAGCAACCTAAGATGCTTAGCTACAAGAACTGTGTTTGTATCTGAGGAGTAAACAGGACAGAGAGCTACCATTCTGAAAGAGTCATATTCTGGCTACATTACTCAATGCCCACCTTCACTCCAAGATCCAAACTCTTAGAGCAGCCCTACCTATCATGTGCATGGTGTCACAGAAGACAGCAAAAAGAATTGCAGTGACTTGTAGCCTGGCTCTTCAATGTCTCCTGGGACTTACGGTAGAAGTGGATCATTTGGCCACTGTTAAGTTCAACAGAGCTGGCCTGGTAGATAGGCTACTTTGAACAACGTCACATCCTACATACTATTCTACAACTTTTACACGCAACTGACATTACTTCTCCACTTGTTTTCTAGCAACCAATTTGCAGAGGCCTTACCTACATTCTCTTAGCTGAGACTAGAATGCTCTGCATTTTGTTTAGCTTCTTGTTTTACGTGAGAAAATAAGAAGGTTTAGTAAGGCTGAGTGTGTTGTCCTGGTGCCACTGTTGGTCGATGGTAGAGACAGAATTTAGGAATACTTCCCTTTTATTTATGCATGCTTATGATATGAGGGGAACTCTTCCTGGAAAAGGTCAGAAAAATAATTCAGATGTCAGCAAAATCCCAAACTATACAAAGCCAACCCAGCCAGATCCTTTTTAAGTCTACAGTTAAACATCCTGGAGTCCAAATACGGTGACTTTCGGGGCAGGAGAGTGTGCAGCCCCGCAGAGGGGCTGCGGGTCCTGGCCGGGACGCACAGGAAGCCTTGCCTGAAACTCCTCACATCTGCCATAATTAACGCACTTTTCTTTGTTCAGACGCACTGTTGAATTCGACTGTTTGCAGAATTGTGATTCGTTTGAGGGGGTCAGTTATGCCGTGGCCTCACTCCATCGGCAGTTTTCCAAACTTATGAAACCCCAGTCACTTTTCTTTACAACTCTAGGGCTCTAGCTAGGCTTCCAAGATATGCTTTTTAATAACAATTTCTTCAGCTAATTAAGAAGTCAGCGCATCTGTATATTTGTGCTTTGCTCCCTTTTAATAAAAGCTTTCTCTCTTCCCTGCTCAAGTCAATTGACTTCTCAGGGCAAACACCAAAATATTTGGATATATCACCCCTCCACATACTCATGGACTTAATAACTCTATGCATAGTTGAGATGAAGTTTTTCTGAACTAGAGTTTATATTAATGGGTCTCAGTCTGCTTGGTGCCATATTTCTTCTTCATTTTTAATCTTTCCACGATGGCTTCTGAGTGATTCCTTTTTTTTTTATTCCTGCAGTTTATTCTGTACAGCAGAGTTTAAAGTGTAATTGTGATGTATTCCCTCCATTCCCCTCCGCTCTCCCAAGAGCTCACATCACACTCAGAAAAAGAACACAAGGCTTGAAGTGCTGGAAAATGAACTCTGGTCTATTTCCTCTCCTGCCATCGCTCCGGCAGAAGCCATTTGTCTCTTGCATATATTTTATTATCCGGAAGCTGAATTTATCTCTACCTGGAGGTGGTCTTCAGAATGAAGGGAGCTCTTTTTGCTCCAACCCTTCAGTACCAGTAAAATGGAAGCAGGGAAAAGAAGTTCCCAAAAGAGTAGATCAAAAATGTCTTCCAGCCAACTCCTTCCAAATGACCACTAGAGCAATGGTGTTCCTAATAGGAGTGTCACATGACAAGGACACTTTTGTATGGGTTGTGGCCTCTCGGCTGCCCAGTTTGAGTGTGGAGTTGAATACAATGTAGGTGTTCAATGCATTGGCGGGTACAACACGCCACAATAAAGCTTTACTTATCTAGACCATCTTGAAGGCAAAGAATGGGCTTAATACAGCACACAGGTAAATATACCAGAACTAGGGAGCTTACTAGTCATAGAGTCCATTGCCTCCAGGAGGCAAATTGATTTCCAACTTTGTGCCTGAAGCTTGCAAGGGCAAGGGCCCTTCAAGTATTATGTGCTGCCAAAGGGTTCATTTGGGAGGTATCCATGGAGCCTGGCCTCACGGAGCCTGATTAAACAGAAATGCTGGGGTTCCAGGAGGGGGAGAGATGTGGGGGAAGGGTTGTAAACTCAGCTTCTGAAAGGCCCTCAGGGTGTGTCCCCAGAGACCACCCAGCTGAGACTTTCTGTCAGGTTTTCAGAGTGAATAACTCACACAACTAATTAAGAATAGTCACGAATAATTAACATCTGTGCTACCAGACAGCTCTGCCTGGGGGCCATTAAGAAGCACAGCCAAAAGTGAATGGTATACAATGAACCCTGGGTGTCAGGAGGAAGAAAGAGTCCTGCTTTTGTCTCCCTGGCAGACTGGATTGTGAGCCGCATTTCAAAAGCCCTGGGGAAGGTCTGGGTCAAGGGGTGGGCAGTCTTGTCCTGGTCACCCTGGAAGCAGAGGGCAGCTCCATTTGTGGCTTTATGATGCTTGTCCCATCTGCCCTGTGTCTCTCTTGCTGTCTCCATCCTGCTTTTTCCCTTTTGATTTCTAACCAAGGGAACAAACTGTAGGCTACACACACACACACACACACACACACACACACACACACACACACACAGCATATATAAAAGTACCACAATCACATACACTCACACACACTCACACATACACATAAACACATAACACACACACACACTCACACACAGGGCATATACAAACACCACACATACTCACATACACCATACTCATACTCTCTCACACCACACTCATGCACACACATATACAATGCAACACTCACATACACCAAACTCACTCTCATACATTTACATTCACACACACACACACTCAAGCACACACACACCACACTCAAACACATGCGCACACACACATTCATACATGCATACACACCTTGGTGTGCACAAACACTAGTGGAGGGCATGGCTTATAAGCACTGATGAGTCAAGTTCTATTTGGGGGAGAACAGGATGGAAAGTACAAAATTGGAAAGTCCTTTTATAATCTACACATACCAAGAGAGTTGAAATTCAAGAGGACTGCAGCAAAATTGAATTCAGTCTGAAGTTTCCTTGTAGTGAAGAGTTGTATTTAACAGTCAATTAGACTGATCTTTCCTCCCTCCCTTAAGAAACAAACACACCGCCCCCACCATCAACAACAACAACATTGGGTCTATACAGCCCTGACTGACCCGGAACTAATTAACACATAGAAATCAACCTGTCTCTGCCACCCCAATGTTGAGATTAAAGGCATATCCCACCATGCTCAGCTCAATGATCTCCAATTTAACTCATTTTAACTTTTAAAGCATTCCTATTTTATCTCCTTTTTGTTTCAAAGTTAGCTCTCTTCTGTTTGCATGAACCATAGGTATATTAACTCACATTTCATATTTTACAATATGAAACAAGGAAATAAAAATATACCATATAAAAGTACAAAGAATGATATAGTATATAAAACTTAGCCTAGATGTGGAAAGAATAAACAGGAAGAAGGTAGCAGATTGTAATGGTGAAGCCAGAAAGAGCATTGTTTCCTTTGCATCTTTTTTCCATTTTGTGCCATGCCCATCTGTTACTTAAGCAAACAAAAACCAGTTTAAAATTACTGTAATAATAGCTCAGAAACACATGACACAGGTTGGCCAACCATTCCTCCTTTCATGCCCCATCAGCATTGCTAGCTGTGATGTAATCTCAATCAGTAGTCCCTGGCCTATGTGTGGGAGTTATAGAATACACACACATATGAACACATGTGTACTCACACACTCAATGAATAAGTATTTGTGAATGCTTTGCTCATTATTCTGTTTGACCTTATGGGCTTCTTTTAGCTACAGAGAGATAGATGTTGGATTGGATCTATGAGGAATTAGTACTGTTGTCTTTAATTTTCCCTCCCCACAGTGATTCATAATACACGTGTATTGATTTATGATTTCCTCTTTGGGGGAGGTAGCTTTGAATCAGGCAAGCATAGGGGGTAGTTTAGCAACCTAGGACTCCACTTGGCCTGGGTTACACACATCCCTCTCCTAATTCTATCTAGCAACCTCGGACCTCACCTGCATGAAGCTGCACACACACCCTCCCCACTCCAAACAATGAAATAAGTTTCTCTTTCCCTTTGACAACTATCAAGCATAAAGAGTGTCTATTTAAACATATTCCTAGTTATATCTACATATGAGAGCAGCAGGGATGACCTAGTCTGGACTAGTTTTGGGTACATGTGCAATAAGGTACACAGTGTCCTATAGGTAAACTTTTAGGGAAGGGCATATTTGAGAAGGCATAGTGCATATGATTGAAACCAGATACCTCATGGGAAGAGACACATACAGTAAATAAAAGGTTACATAACTCAAGTCTGTTCAATCAAAATAGGGAACCATCCATGTTATAGTCTTTAGCAAACAAACCCCTCTTTCTTTTAGATGCCATTAAAAAAAAGCCCCAAGCAATAATAAAGGGCCCATGAGTATTCTTACTAATATGGCCTACTATCCATTTTGAAAGTGATAGTATATAAGTATAATATATAAGTATATTTCTGATCTGTGTCTGTAGGAAGCCATATTGGATTTGGGCCTGGCCACTTTGTGACTGTATGGCCACAGTTAAGATTACTGCCATAAAGCCTTGAGATTGTTGGACATGAATTTATGGCACAGGAAGAAAATACCAAGTATCTCCTGAGCAAACACCCGGTGTCTCCACCATGACCCCTGCTGAGCCTGGCTGATGCAGGTGGAACCGACACACCTGGGCCACACCTGGGCGGTGGTCAATTCGCTCCGGCCTTTTGCTTTCTCAGCCTTTGGCCTTGAGATTTAGGCTGGTCTTCTCGGATTTCTCCCTAATTAATTCAGGTCACGTAGTTGGTCTATTGCTACCGACGTCTCGAGCCAGGTAGTCACGAGCCAGGGTTTCCCACTGTGCTTCCCAGATATTACCTGGGGAACTTGGGTATATAAGTGGTGAATAAAGCTACAAAGAGACTCTTCTGCTCTTCCTCTCTCTCACTCTCTCTTCCTCTCTTCCGCTCTTCCTCTCTCCTCTCTCTCTCTCTCTCTCTCTCTCTCTCTTCCTCTCCTGGCTTGACACGAATAACCTGTGTGTGTGTGTGTTTCTGTGCGTGTGCGTGTTTCACCCGATTCTCGGTACCATGTCGGTGCTGGCGCCAACATGTGTCTTTTAAATACATTATGTTTGTTGTTTTGCAATCTGTATGCATTTATTTTTTTGAATCAGACACCTAGAACCTAGAAACACCCAGTACAGACTCCTACCTCTATGAATACTTCATCACTTTTTTCTATACAGACCTGTATATTGTATGTTTGTGTGTGCACATGCACATGTGTGTGTGTGTGTATGTATATGTGAACAATGTGTATCTTCTAAATCAGTTGTACAAAGTACAGTTCGAGGCTTTCCCTTCATTTTAAGTAGCTAACCTATTCAAGGCTATTTTAGTAGTAAACAATTCAGGTATGTTTCAACTTAATGCAAGCCAAAGAAAGAGAATTATTTTTTTTGAAATATTGAGCTGTTTTTTAGTTAATGTTAGCTGTTTAAATGAGCATCTAACTTCCAATGGTCTGATGAGCCAAAGATTTGCCTCTGATCCCTTTCATAGGCAAATCTGGTTCTCACCAGGTGACCTTCCATAAAGTGAGTTGTATTTCTTTATCGGATGGCAGTCCTGGGCTTTGACTCCTCTGCTGGATGCTGTTTCATTGGGCAGTCAACAAATCAAGAATGAGAGTCTGCAATAGTCCTTGGGGGAATAACAAGCATGTCTGGTAGTGACTACTGTGCATATTCCATTAGATAGCACTCAGTCACATGTGTAAAAGTATCTTTTATTCACCCGATATAATTGTCATCTCTGAGGCAGAGTTAATGCAGACATATATTATAGAAGTTATTAAGGTTAAATAAAAATCTGTGGCTCCGGGTAGAGAGCTTAACAGATGGATATACTTTGGGCTAAAGTCCTGATTTTTAAGTTGCTTACTGGTATTAGAATTGATAGAAGGTGTTTAAGTTTGTTTTATGAATTACCCCGCTAAAGGCCATATGGCTCGTTGATGCCGGCTAGCGGGGGTTTGTGGTTAATTTGATATTTACCACCACAGGAAGCTCAGATTCTCTTAACGTGGGTTCCACGGGAACTTTGGGTTCATTTCCTGATATCATAGAGTACAAAAGCCAATCAGGCTCATCGTTTAACTTACTTCCTTTTTTAAAAAAGTTGCTAATTCTTCATAATGGGTGTGATGTTGAGTTTTATGATTATATTATTACTCTGGGAGAGAGTGCAAGATATAAGCTTTTCTGGTTACCAATTGGGTCAAAGATTATGTTGTATGTTCTTTAATGTGATGGTTTGAGTATAGGAAAGTGTGCGGCAGCAGGAGACACTGGGCCGCTGCGGAGTTGGGATGTATTTCCATCAAGATATCTAGCAGATGGGGCTGGGGATTTAGCTCAGTGGTAGAGCGCTTACCTAGGAAGCGCAAGGCCCTGGGTTCGGTCCCCAGCTCCGAAAAAAAGAACCAAAAAAAAAAAAAAGATATCTAGCAGATATCTTGGGGCACCGCAGTGTCAGACCTCGCGAAGTACAAGACCACCATACTTTTTTTTATTTTTTATATTTTTACACATGTGTACATGGATTCATGTTGGGCCACAATATCTAGCTTGGGTTCTTCCTGAATAACTAAATCATTTTTTTTCTTCTTATTCTCCTGGTAGACTTAAGATAGACTCTTATTTTGTCTGTCAGATGAAACAGAGTACCTGCTCACAAGTTAGTTTTCGAATTCTAGTTATAAATGTACTGAGTAAAAGGTCAGTTTTCAGTCTATGATAACTGTCCTGACTTATCTAACAAGATTCCTTTAAAGGGTAGCACTTAGCATGAAATCTCATGGAGGACAGCACAGCAGACAGCAAAAAGACAGAGAACTCTATGAAGAACAAATAGCTTGTTTACACTGGTTGTCATGGGGAAGGGAATGGTATTAATCAGACAACATGTCACAGGGATATACAGCAAAAAGAAACTTAGTAGACCTTGATAATAATTTTCTAGTCTTTACACACACACACACACACACACACACACACACACACACACACACCTTAGAATAAGGATCAACTTAAAGCTTGACTTTTTACTGTAGAAATGGGCTAGGTAACACGATTGTGAAGACAGAGTAGTTTTGCCACATGTGACTATATACACAGTAGTGGGAAATTCTAGCCAAGCCTAAGCTATGTGTTAATAGTCAACAGCCACACAGCCATTTCTTCTTCTGTTTAGTTCATTTGTACTGTTAGAGGAGCAAAATGAAGTCATTCAGAGAGTTTTTTATAAGACACGATTGCATTGAAATTGATGAATGCTGCAATTAATAGGCAGAGACTGGGCTGAGATATGCCCATTTAGTCTACAGGAATGTTGTGTTCTTGGTGTATTTGCTATGGCTTGTTGACACATGGTCAGCACTCATTCTCTCTCTCCCCTCGTTGTCATTCCCACAATGGATTTCTCTGTTATGGATGGGAAGTTGGCAGGCAGAAATGCGTTTCTAAGGATATGTTGGCATGGCATTTTTTCATTGCAAAACCCAGCCTGGATAGTAACAGGTCCTCTTATCAAGTACAAGGTTCAGAGTTTTAAAAGCTGTTCTACTAAATGAGGCTAAATTTCTCAATCCTGACAATAATGATTCAAAATCAAGTACAAAATCAAGAGGACCAAATAGACACTCCCTGTGTGCTTCTTTGGCTAGTGGGAATTGGGAGAAAGACACCCAGGCATTAGTATGTTTATTGGTTGAGGACTGAAGTGAGCACAAACGTGTTGCTAGCTAGCAAGTGCTATGAATATTATGCAAGCCACACTACACAGTCCTGCTTTGGGTCATCTAGCAGTCAGCCTTTCATATGAAGTCTTGGATCTAGAGCTTACAATGCATCTGATATTAAGAAACATCACTTCTGGGGGTTGGGGATTTAGCTCAGTGGTAGAGCGCTTGCCTAAGAAACATCACTTCTCTGAGCCACAGTTTCCCCTTCTGTTGGTGAATGTCTTATTTATTTCAGACTTTTCTAAACTTGTTTTAAAGAGTAATTGAGGAACTCCAAAGTGTTAAGCATAGTTTCTAGCTTTCAATAAAAGTCTCTCAGAATGTCCTACCTCTTTCTGCTGAGCTATTTCCTATGAGTAGGTTCAAGGATTACAGAATCATTGCCTTCAATTTGGGACCTACAGGTGACTCCTTTGAGCTTGAACTGGTAGTCCCAGTCTTGTGATCAAGCAGATGGCCCTGATTAAATAAAATGGGTCATACCTAAAACCAAAAGTCATAAATATGGAAAAGAGGCAGAGAGGAAGAGGGTAGTGATAAGAAGGAGATTGTGTTGTGGAGAGTTGCTAAAGGGCGCTTGCGGCACTCGCGTGCGCGCGCGCGCGCACACACACACACACACACACACACACACACACACCCAGAGTTTTATGCCAACTTGACACAAGTTAGAGTCTTGAGAGTAGAAGGAGCCTCAGTTGAGAAGATATCTCCATAAGATCCAGTTGTAGGCAGGCCTCGAGGACATTTTCTTAATTAATGTTTGATGAGGGAGGGCCCAGCCCATTGTGCATGGTATCATCCCTGGGTTCTATAGGAACAAGCCAGGAAAGCAAGTGGTAGGCAGTACTCCTCCTTGACTTGTGCACTGGCTTCTGCCTTCAGATTTTTTCCCTGATTGAGTTCCTGTCCTGACTCCCTTTAATGATGAACTGTGATGTAGAAGCATGGGCCATATAAGTCTCTTTAGTCGTGGTGTTTCATCACCCTGAGATACCCCTACACTGTCCCCACACACATACACACACCTACCCACCATGAAATTGTTCAAAAACCAACTTAATAAAAAAACCAATAAAGTTATAATGTATAACAGATTTCCTAACACAGCAAAGGTTCCAGACATTCACATAATGATTTACTGTTTTGAGATATATATATTATGTAAGTCACACTGCATAATCCTGCTTTGGGTCATCTAGCAGTCAGCCTTTCATATGCAGTCTTGGATCTAGAGCTTACAATGCACAAGGATCTAGACCTTCATTCACACAAGAAAAGCAGGGAAGGGTAAACTGAAAGTTGGAGAAATGGCTGCTCATATATATGGAAGTGTATATAAAGGTGAAATAAATGTCATAGTTCCTGCCTTTGAATTATTAACCATACTTCCTGGGGCACATACCTTAGTGGAGGTAAGTGCCACAGCAGGAAGTATGTATCTAAGTGACAAATTGATGATGTAGTCTGTATTTCTTGAAATTTAGATCTTATTTAAAGAAAGGTGTTCCCTCAGCCTCCAAGAATTAACTTGACTTATTTATATTATAATGCCAATTAAATAGGAACAAATAAAAAAGCACAGTTAAGTTCTTTATTACTTCTAAGCATCTCTGAAACAAAAGCAAATAAAGAAATGAAGTATAAGCTACAAAAAAAAATCAACAAACTCAAATGCATAGAACTCACTGTCTTCAATAACTCTGCTTGCTGAAACCAAATGGTCCTTTAGAAGATTTGTTATGGGGAAGTAGGAAGGGATTCTCACTAGACAAGGCTTTCTGAAAGAGGAAACACTGAATTCTATGTATTTGAATTCACTGAGTTTGAAGGAGGCCATGTGACATATAACCTGGAATCTAACATCTAACAGGGGTAATTTGGCTATCTGAGAACAAAAGTGAATGGCTCATTAGAGCTTTTCCATGGGAGGGGAAATTTGTGAAACAGGATTCCAAAGTTAAGAGAAGTTTCTTTCAAACTAGGGTGTATCTGTGCTTATTGGAAGACATATAAGTAGGGCTCAGTTAAAAGAGAGAAGAGACTGTCACAGGAGGGAGAGAGAAAGCTGACTCACTTCCACATCCATGGTGCCTTTCTCTCCTCCTTCAGGATGGGTCCCCTACCCCTCCTTACTCCACAGTGAGGCAGATGCTGAACTTCCTTTAGCAATCACATAGTTTTTCTAGAGATATTGTTGTTGTTTGCTTGTTTGTTTTGAAACTTAAACAGAGAACCACCATTACAGGAATCTGGCCTTATAACTTTATGGTATCACCCTTAATGGAAAAAAAAATCCCAGTATGCATTGCCAAGGCAAAAACAAAACTTGTTTTGAATTTTACTCTTGGTAAAAAATCAGCTTCCGCTGATCTAGCCACAAATGCACTGAATTAATGAAATAGAATTTTAAGTGGTACATTATATAAGTGAAGGTTCAATGTGACCTTGGAAAGGAATTGGATCAGGTGAGTCCTGGAGAGCTTGATGGATTTAGAAGTTAGTAGTGGCTGAGTGGTGTGTGGGAAACACAGGCTTTCATCCTGGCTGTGAACTAGACATTATAAGAGAAATAAGCCCCAGTGACAAGTGAGGTCACTGTAGTTAAGAAAGATGTGTTTGCTATTTGAAATTCGCTAAGAGTAGACCTTAAATGTTCCTATTACAAAAACTAACTACATAAAGTACCAAATATGCTAATTATCTCAACTGTGGCAATTATTTCCTAATATATATAGATATCAAAATATCATGTCAGGATTGGGAAGATGGGTGTTGTCTTAGTTAGGGTTTTATGGCTGTGAAAAGACACCATGATCAAGGCAACTCTTATAAGAACAATATTTAATTGGCGGCTTACAGGTTCAGAGGTTTGGTCTGTTATCATTAAGGCAGGAACATGGCAGCTTCTGGGTGGGCATGATGCAGGAGGAGCTGAGAATTCTACATCTTCATCGGAAGGCTGCTAGGAGTAGACTGGTTTCCAGGCAGCTAGGAGAAGGGTCTGAAAGTCCCCACCTATGCTCACAATGGCACACTTCCTCCACCAAGGCTGCACCTCCCTAAGCCAAGAATATGCAAACCACCACAGGTGTCTCAAAAAATAAGATGGAGAAAAATTGTGGAATGCATTCAACATAAACATCTGGCCTCAATTTAACCCATTCTGCATGCATGTTTGCATGAATGTATGCACCCATACCCATAAACTACAAAAACACCCATGCTAAGTTTAACAGCTTAAGAATACAGAACTTTTATTTGTCAATTATACTTTAATAAAGGTGAAAATTTGAATATATATATATATTAGTATTTAGTTTTGCTAAGTGGTATATGACTTTAAAATGGCTACTGGTGGTACTTCCTGCTATTGTGTATATAACTGTTAGAGTATTTTTTTCTTGATTAGGAACAGGGGCCCTTCGTTCACATAAGAAAAGCGGGGAAGGGTAAACTCCCTTCCTGCTCCCAGGAAGCCTACCCAGTCACACTGAGGAAGCAGCAAGAAACAATAAAATGTTTTCAAGTGAGAATAAAAGAATGAGTTGCTGGTGTCCTAAGGATCATGTGGAAAGTGCCAGGGTTTAGGAAACCTATATGCACAATATAGGGAGAAAGGGGAAGAGAAAGAGAAAGAAGGGACATCAAAGTCATGTAGGTGGCATGGATTCTGTCTAGGAAGGATGTAAAAGGTCAATACATTCTCTTTAACCAATGGCTTTAAAATTGGACAAAGTTGGCAAAAGCAACTTTGGGAGGAATACAAATCAACTAGAGGGAAACAAGAAAGCAAGAAGCCTGTGTTAGTGGTAACGTGCCAGCCTGAGGGAGGAGGAGCAGGAGTTTACCACTCTCCTGCCTATGGCTTCTCCACTTGAGTTGGTAAGGGTGGACTGACAAAATGAGCAGCTTTGAGCATAAATGAGAGTGCTGACTTGATTCAGAATGCAGAATGGAAATCTGTGCCAGTGGCAAATGTTTAAACCCACAAATAACCCACGCATGTGATAGCATGATTTCTGATGCATTAGAGGCAGAGAGAAAGACTAGTGAGGGTTTCATGGGGGAATGAGTCCACCTCTGAAATATTTCCTAAACACTCTGCGGATAAATCCAGGGCTATGGCTATGTGGCCAGCAGTTTACGTGTACCTATGATGGAGAATGGAGAGAGCTGGGTACAAGGCAAATGTATTGAGGTGGTTTTCAAACTGTACAAACATTGTACACAAATCCACCAGCAAAGCATGTGAACTCCATTGACCATGAGTGTTTCAGCACAAGCAGGGATCAGTCCCTGGTGACTACACAGTGTAAAACAACAGGTGCTAAATTAAAGAAAAACTGGGCAGATCATTAGAGGCAGAACACTAGTGTCTGACCATCTGCTTACACAGCTTGCATACTGATAAATTTCAAGAGCAACAAAGAAGCAAAAATAAAAACCCATGTGGAAACACAGAACCCAGAGTTGATTGAAGGTAGAACCACAAATGGCCTGATTTTAACAGAACAACCCCAAAATTCCATGAGCTAGAAGATCAGAAGTGTCATTCTTTTCACAAAAACAAGTAGTCGACGAAACCCATCTTTGTCTGGATGTTGAAATGAAAAGTGACGATTTCAAGAAACCACAATAAATAGCTTCCTAATGTCCAAAAGCGAGCACTTAAAAAAGTAAGGAGAATTATTTTAAAGAATTGAACTCTATTAAAAAGAAGCAAATGAAAACCACCAAGGTTGATAAAGACGTTTGAATGAGAATGAACTTAAGAGCTGAACAGAAATGACACGAGAGACAGTGAGCCTGAAAGTAGGACAATAGGACGAGTCCAGTACAAAAGGGAATGACCTGACTGAAAGAGAAACTAGAATGAGGACAGCTGTGTGACTCAGCAATTCCACTTCTGTGTGAACACATGACAGGCATGGATCCATCATGTCAGAGACATCCGCACCCCATATTCACTGCAGCATTAACAGAAGAGTCAAGACACGGAAGGAATCCTTCAGCAGAAAGGATTTTCATGAAGAAAATGTGGTATGGGTGAACAACAAAATGCTATTCAAACTTAACGGATGCCTTTTCATCTATGACAATACAGGTGAACATTGAGGATACTCTGCTAAGTAAAACAAGCTGGATGATTGAGGACAAATATTCCAGGCACGCAATTCTATGTAGTATCTAAATAAGCCAACCTAATAAAAGCAGAGAGTGGAATGATGGTTAGCAAGAGGATGCGGCCAGAGTGGGAGGAAGGGGGGCTTCAGTATGGTTTGGTAGAAACAAGATTTCAGTTAAGAAGAATGATACCGAGTTCAGGAAATGTCTTACATGGCACAATAGCTGTAATTCATAGCAAAGTGTTCTTCACTTGAAAATTATGAGACCAGATAAGAGAATGGGATTCAATAATTTATCAAAGTAACTGCAGAACACAGTCAAGTGGGACTTACCATGGAATGCAAGGCTTGTTTAACCGCATTGTGCCATGACTCAGATTAGCTTGAAGTTCTGTATCTATCCGTGTTCTTGGTGGCAAATAAGAAGAAACAGATATAATTTTCTTGGTTAGAGATCCAGGCAGCTGACTAAATTAATTAGACAGAATTAGGCATAGGGAATTAACTCAGAAGGCTGGGGGGTTGCGTGGCACAATCAAAATCAGGCCATTGAACCAATTTGATTAGCCTTCTGCTGTGCCATCAGTTGAAATTGATCTAGCTTGTCAGCCTCCTAGATTTCACTGTTGCTCTCATCAGGACCAGTGTTAGTTAGCTATCACATTGCTGAATCCCACGTTGAAGGTCCAAGCAGATTGGATAAACTGGAGTTGGTTTATGTTTAGGCTACCAGGGCAGGATGGTGCCAAGCCCCAGATCTTCATGCTAAAAATACTGAAGTAGCAGAAACCATGCTTAATGGAGTGTACAACTAAAAAATAAGGAACATATCCTCCCATCTTGCTGGACAGACCCCTGGAATTACTAGGAAAATAATGACTATTCTTTAAACCAGAAAGCCTTCTGTTCTTCACGTTTTTTCTTTCATCTTTCTCCTTTTGGGAAAGTTTGAACATGTCTCCAAAACAAAATTTCTCACTTTTATTTCCAAAGTCACTGGGACAAATTGAATGAACTGTTTTAAAAGGAGGTCTAATTGAGGACTAATTTTGCATCATGATGCTTTCTTCATGAATAAAACTGTATTTACCTCCTTCCTACTCCTTTATACTTAGCTTTTCCCCACTGTCCCTACACTCTTCTCTACTCCAGGCCATTTAGAATATATATATTTATTCCTAAATATATTTCCTAAGTTCTTGCAGGGTGTTATAATACAATCATGAGACATCTCCACAGACTTTTATGTTAAACATTTAGTACTCAGGTAGTGAGGCTATTTTGAAAGGTTCTGGGAATTTAGATGGTAAGCCAAGCTGTCAGAAGTGGGTCACTGTGTCTTCAGTGTTCTTTTGTTCCAGGCTCCTTCCTGACTTGTAGGCTCAGATTTTTGAAAACATACATTAATTAAGTTAAACCCTTCAACCTCCCTTCTGTTCTATCAACCAGAGATAGCAGAAGAAGACGGTAAATAGAACAAGTTGGATGTGGACATGTTTGGAAGTGGTTCTTGGGGGATGATTCCAGTCTTCATTATCAGAATATCAGTAGTCAAACACAAATCTAGTTCAATCAGCAAGCCCCAAACGTGAATTTGTAGCAGCAGCTCAATCCAGATGAAACCACAAGACTCTGTCAAATCAGAACTAGTCCACAGAAGTGGCAAGAAGCAGCTGGAATACCATGAGGCCCATTTCTCTTTACGAAGTCACAACAGGAGAATATCAGTGAAGACCAGTGAAAGCATTGCAAGGTGAACCGGTGCAAGAGCAGCCTCTCACTCTCTGTAGGGTTATATTTATATTCTTTCTAAACATCCTGCACCCTCTCAAGCATCAGCTCCAGCAAAACATCATATTCCTTCTCACAAGATAGCTTCCAGAAAAACATCATGTGTCTGCTTCAGCAAAACATGCTCTTATAACACAGCTTCTGGAAAAAAAATCACATGACACACTGAATCTTCAAAGAAACCAGAAATTTCCACATCGCTGACTCTCTATTTCCTTTTAACAATGAGGTGAAGCTCTTCCTCTGCTACAAGCGCCTATCACAAAATTGTCTACACAACTGTGTAAGTTGTGAGGCCCCTGAAACAAATGAGCCAAAATAAAATATTTCATCACAATGATAGGGTAATTGTGATTTTTTTTAATGATTACCTTGAACAGTGGTGATCTCTTTCCTAGCTGTATACACAAGTATCTTAGGGTTTTATTGTTAGGAAGAGACACCATGACCACAGCAATTCTTTTCTTTTTTAATTATCTTTAATCTTTTTGTACAGTCCAGTCCTTATTCCCTCCTGATTTGCCCTCTGACAGTTCCTCATCCCATTCCTCCTCCCCCATCTCCAAAAGGATGGTCCCACTTCCTTACTCCACCCAGCCCCACCCTGCCAGGCCTCCCCATTCCCTGGGGCCTCAAGCCTCTCTAGGGTTAGGTGTGTCTTCTCTCCTTTTCTCTTAGTGAGGCTAGAGCAGGCAGTCGTCTGCTATATATGTGTTAGGGGCCTTGTACCAGCTAATGTATGCTGCCTGGTTGGTGGCTCAGTGTCTGAGAGACCTCAGGGGTCCAGCTTATTTTAGACCATGACAATTCTTTTAAAGCGAAATATCTAATTGTGGTTAGCTTACAGTTTCAGAAATTTAATCCATTATTATCATGGTGGGAAACACGGTTGTATGCAGGCAGACATGGTGCTAGAGAAGGAGCTGAGAGTCCTACAACTTGATCCACAGGCAGCAGAAAGAGACTGTGTTACACACTGGGCATAGCTTGAGCATAGGAAACCTCAAAGCTCATACGAACTGTGACACACTTTGTCTGACAAGGTCATACCTACTCCAACAAGACCACATCTCCTAATAGTGCCAGTTCCTTTGACCAGACATTTAATCACACGACTCTTTGGGGGCTAGTTTTATTCAAACCACCACATAGGATTTCATAGGATATTTATTCCATTGTCTTATTCAGGTCACTTCTGTTCCAAATGCTCTGATGTTTCTTTAGCAGTTTGTATGAATGACTAAGTATAACCTCTACTTCAAACCCACTGAATTATCTTACTGCTCTCACTACTGCAAATAGAAGAATATCCCAACTGGAAGGAAGGAGAAAGGAAGAAAGAGGAAGAAGAAAGGAGGAAGGAGGAAGGGAGGAGGAAGAGACCAGTAACACAAGCATGGTTGGGATCAAGAGAACCATTGCTGTGCTGCTGCTGTACTGGCAGCTTGTCTTGGTAGTGGGTTTCTGTAGGGGAGCAGTCTCAGGCTGCCATCATCCAGAATGAAGCTCTGGGGTCCATACTGTCTGCATATGCTGTTAACAACTTTACTCTGACGAGCAAAGACTCTGCCATTCCCATTGGCCTAAGACACTGGTACCTGTGACATAGCTGCACTTATATTAGCAGTGCATATTCCCCCAAGACGTCATCCACTCTCCACACATTCATCGGTAGGGATTTGGTTTTCCATACTGGCTAGTCATCCTTTTGGTTAATCGTATGTAAAAACTTCGACCTTCCCATTCCTATTTTGATTTTCCTACTATTCCTCCTTTCTATTAATCTCATTTTTTATTGGATGCCATCTTAATTTCTTTTCCCTTAGGTTTACTAAGGCAGCTTTTAGTTACACAGGACTCACACCTTCCTAAAGTCAATTAACATGCCAAATAGTTTTCTGTATTTTCTGTTTCTTTGTGATGAATTCAGAATTTCAGAGTCTGGTTCTTTTGAACTTTCAGTGGAATTATTTCTCCAGTTTCTGTGGGCATTCCTTATGTATTGCTTTTTAATCTATATAGAAGGATGGCAGGCTATATTGCCTTTTGTTTGGCAATCATCAGGTGCCATAATTGGCAGTGATTCTATGGTTTGGCCACTTTCTTTCCTGTGCTACTAATGCATATGTTGATGTCTCGTTTGTGGCATACTCTGAGTATCTTCCGATGCACAAAGCAACTTTGAGAAAGTACAGAGATCCCACACTGGGAAGTAACTTCACGTGCCCATCTCTGCCCTCTGCCCTCTGCGTCTTGCAAGGACTTACTCATCTGGTGCAATTCTTTTGATCTCATGTGATCCCATTACCACTTATCTAATATTCAATGAAACACATGGAAAACTACAGTTCTGGCTAGTACCATGGGCTTGTCCTGTGTCCTTTTCTATCATGCATATCAGTTTGCTGTCCATTTGATTTTCAGGATCTTTGGCCCCTGTTAGAGTTTGCTGAGATAGAACAGGAATGAAAATGGACATAAATAGAGCACTTTGTATGAAAGGTTCAACCAGAAGCACTTAGAACAAGGAAACACGTGTGTAATTTACTAGAAAGTTAATTGAGAGTGCAGAGAAAATGACAGCTAGAGGCAATTCTACTTCATGTTAAACAGCTATCACCTAAGTGCATATTGGTTGTATGTTGACCACCAGCACAAGTTAAGTTTTTTCCTTCATAGGAACTTGGGAGAGTAACTGGGGGGCAGGTAATCAGATGTTATTCTACATCAGAGCCACAGGGGAAAACTCTCTGAGCTCTTCCCCAAATGATAATGAATGTCAAGGTCTCGGAATCTGAAAGACGGAGAGCCCATTGTTCAAAGGTAGAAAAATGATCTCTAATTAGTAGGGCTTTGGCTTCGTCGCATGTATTGCCTTCCCTTTGTTAGAGAAGAAACTAAAATGCAGTTTACAATGAGTTCAGTGGTTTCTCGAAAGTGAAAGCATCATTAGGTTTTAAGTGTTATATTCTTCCAACTTTCCTATAGATTTGGAATGGTAATGACATTACAGAAAGTTATTGACACCACAGAGATGGAGAAATTATTTTTCAATAGAGAGACTCATTTTTCTATTCCAAATGCTTATCTGCCACATCTCAGATTCACTAAAAGAGCCTTTGTCTCATATTTTAACATATTTATTGGTATACATTATTAGAAAACCACCGAACATTTCCTTCATGCAATAAACTTAGGCATATTCTTAATTACAGAGTGTCCTCTATCCTTAAATGTTTGAAGCTTTCGTGATCTTAGCAGAAATAGTATTTATATAGTATAAATTTCAAAACTAGGAGAATAAATGGGGTCTATGACCAAATAAAAAACAATAAATAAAAAACAGACTTTTTCTTGGATTGTGTGAAAATGACAGGGTTATACATGCTTTCAACATGTGCGCTCCATAGAAGTCCCCCTTTTTATTCAATAGGCTGTCTCCTGTGTGTGTTGCCATTGTTAAAATAACAGCATTTACCCTTGTCAGAAAAAAAAATAAAGTGGCACCAGGCTGCCATTTTTCAAATTATGCAGCATTGATTTAGTGTAGACTGCCAAGAAACTGTCTTTATAAACCTGCTATGTAAATATGTTAAGTCCTTAATTCAATAATTTTTCTCTAAGCTCCTCCCACTCCTGCTTTGTCTTCTCTGCTCCAGCTCTTTACAGATTTGGGAACTCATTATTCATGGGTGGAATGGAACTCAATGAGTCGTGAAAAGGTAATTTATGAAGGCAAGGAACTCTTATCTTCAATGTGCATAAATAATAATAATTTATTGTCATGATACAATGACCTGTTTTCTATTTAGAGCTTCGGTTTTAAGAAAAATTAAGTGCAACATAATTTCCATGTAAAAAGATCAGTTTATGAGCCACCTGTCTGTCAGAGGCAGACCTCATTTGGAAGCAAAGAGGATGCCAATAAATTTCATCTTTTTTCTTTTGGGAAACAATACAAACTCAAAGTTGTGACGTTCACTTTTGCTCTTTGATGGAGAAGAAAGGATGGTTTCAGGAGCAATCACTGAATTTTTTGTTTCAACATGGGGCTACACAGATATTAAATCTTACTGTGAGTGTAGAACATTCCTAAAATCTTATCTGTTTCCAAGTTCTAGGTCTAAATTATATGCTTTTTTATATCGTAACTCTATGCCAGGAAGGCAATCGATGACATGACTCCTAGCTAAACTTGTATGAAGCAGTTTACTTCTGGCGCGCTTAGATACAGCAGCATTAATTTTGTCTGGCCGTGGTTTGCCAACTTAGTAAAATGAATTTAAATGATGTTACACATGCTCACATGCCCACACCAGCATGGATTCTAAGCAGACAACGTGATGCGTGTGTACGCATGCGCTCAACCATGGAGCCACAATACAGGCATTCTAAGACATCCAGACGTTTCTTTTTAAGCTTCTACCCCAGATGTACCCTCACCCCCAAGCAGTAATAATGCACACTCCCCAGGTGTAACATACACTCTTAACGTAACACCCGGGAACTGTTAGTCTCACCTTCTGAACTCACACATTGAATATGACCGGCAGCATCGTGTCCCCACTATTGTGGACTGAGAGGGTCTGTCGCCAAGGAGTCACAACTGGTAGAAATTCTGAGCCACTGTCCTCAGAGCATACCCTTTAGCTTAAGAAAGAATTTGTCTTCTCTGTTTCTTGAAAGAAAGATTCTCTCTCCAGTTTCTGGACCACGAACTTCCTAGCTGTGCCTGTTTCTGAATGACCCCCACCCCATGGGGAAAACAGATTTATTCATAGGCAATTGGAGCCCATCTGCAGAACTCAGAGTAACGTAGATCCAATCTCATATATGTGACAATAAATATGGGGTACTGGTCCTCCTGGGGGCGGAGGGGGGGGAGGATGCTTTTAATGGTCAAAGGAAGAAAGAGATGCTGGGAGAAAAACCAAACAGTCACAGTTGTATGTCTAGTCGGCTAGGTAATCACTGTGTAACAGCACACACAGCCTGCTTTCTCCAATTTGAGAGTTCTTTTATAGTTCTCACCGGTCGAATCCCTCCCCAGGTGAGCAGCAGGAAGAGATCTCTCATTTCATGGTAGGGGCAGGAGTTGTGAAGACGATGCTTGACTAAATCACACCAATAAGCAAGCCCTACTCTCAGAGATGTCAATCTTAATAAGCATCCTTCTCTGCTGCGAGGCATCCTACAGCTTCCTGGTGCTGAGAGGACTACCGAGAGCTCTGAGGGGGAAGTACAAGCAGCACACAGGAAGAGCAAACAGCCTTGGGGAGGGGTGGGGAAGGGTTGGGGGGTGGGAGTTGTGGGGGAGGGGAGGGGGGGATACACCATCGGATGTTTTGTATGCCAAGCTAGGATTCTGACACTCAAACTCTGAAGAGTGCTGGGGCTCAACTCCCACAAATGAGCTGAGGCTCCGGGGAAGATACCAGGGTGCCGCGCAATCAAAGGAGATGGATTTTCCATTCAGTTATTATGTTCCCATAAACATTCCTGACTGAGTTGTTCTTTGATAAAGTAGCGTTCATCGTGGTGCCAAGCTTTGAAGCCTTAAAAGGAACGTGCCAGTGAGTGGCACCATTTTAATCCATCATGGATGCCTGAGTATCAGCAAGAGTTATAGAACATCAGAGAGATCAGCCTTGCTGTGTGACATACCGGTTATTATGCGTCCACAGGTAGAGAGAGGCGCGTGTGGCCTCTTGCTGCATTTTGCTTCTCAAGTGTATTTTAGGAATTTTATGGTAGCAGCCCCAACCTTTCTCTTCTTGCCAACAGTTTTATTTATAGTCTAGCACATTCTGTTTCGCTTAAAGGATGCGAGCCTGAAGAAAAATTTATTAGAGCCAACTAAAAAGTTGGCTGGGTTGGAATGCTCCCTTCTCCCTGCGGATGGCTCATAGCCCTACCGGCTGCGGCAGACAGCCACAAGCAGCTAGCATCCTGGGACATCTAGGAGATGTCTGGAGAACTATCCGGACCTCTACGGTCTGAGTCAACAAACTTAGAGGAACTTTCCTTAATGGGTTTTTTTTTTTTTTTTGAAGAATGCATCTTCGTTGTAGAAAATTAGGAATTGATCTATAGTTTCAATTATAATTCCCCATAGATTTGCAAATGGAGATAACAACCATTCTTATTGAATATGGTTCTGTCCTGATCCTCTCACTGCATTGTAAATGTTTGCTTGTTTCAATTAAAAACTGCCTTTAAAAAGCCAGTGAAAGTAAAGTTGAGCATGGTGGTACACACCTATAATCCCACCACTTGGGAATCTGAGGCAGGAGAACTGTAATTTCTAGGCCACCTTAAACTACACAGTCAGATCCTGTCTCAAAAAAAAAATAAGCAAACAAACAAAAAAATGAGTTAAGTAAGAAGGTCAATAAAAGTATAAAATATAAGGGAATGACTAGGGATCCAATAGTCTTCTGAGAATTGCTTGTTTAGGGGGAAGGGGAATTAAAGATTTGCCCCATTTTCTATAACATAGCACCACCCACCCATAGAATACATCTATAACAACTAGACTGGCTAAAGTGGAAAAGACTACCATTACAAAGTCAGTGAAGTCGTGACACATCTACAGTTCTCCCTGTTCTGACAATGGAATGACCAAACCCTGGGAACCATCACAGGAGCTGATTGTAGATCACAATGGATGCTAACACACAGATCGGCAATTAGGTTTACTCGGTACAAACAACACACACTATACTGAACAAACATCTGTCTAAAATATTCTTTTAAAAAAGATTTAGATCATTTTTGAACATGGGTGAGTGCCTATATGTATGTATATATGCACTCTGTGTGTGTGTGTGTGTGTGTGTGTGTGTGTGTGTGTGTGTGCATGCCTGTGGTTAGATGAAGGTAATGGATCCCCTGAAGCTGGACTAACAGAATGTTGTGAGTCAACATGTGCATGCTGGGACTCAAACCCAGTACTCTGGAAGGTCAACTAGGTCTTAGCCTTTGAGCTATCACTCCATCTCCCTGAATCTGTTCTCAACAGCTTCATCTATAATGGGTGAGAAAAGAAAGCAGCTGAGGTATAAAAGTCCACAATACAGGATAGGATACATGACTATCCAGAGCTTTGTGCTAGGAGAAAGAGGCCAGCAAGGAAAGGCAACATGGTACACAATTCCGTCAAAGAAAGTTCTAGAACTTCTAGAATATTTGCAGCAATATTCTTCAGCAATGTGTAAAATGTCTCAGTCTTGGGGAGCTCTCCTCACTGAGGAGTGTTAGTTCCTGAAGGCCGTTAGTCTGCTGAGCTGAATGATTTACTATGTTTTAGTTTTGAATTCTTTGTTTCCTAGCAATAGTGAGCCCCCCTTTTTAAAAAATTTTTAAGAGGTGTTTTTATTTTGTTTTCAGTAACATTTGCCTTGGTAATTACTTGAACTATCTTATATTTCTCTCTCTGACATATTTCTTGGGGGCTTAAATATGATGATATCTTTGTGGCAAGTGGTTTTTTTCCAATTTGTTTCCATTTTTGCCTTAGGATTAAAGAGCCAAATCATTTTGGTATAATAGTCAAATTTGTTGTTGTTTTTCTTTAATACTTTTCTCTCCACTGGCTAAGCTTCAGAAATCTCTGCTTAACATTTTTTTAATTTAATTTTTAGATTTAAAAAACATTAATCCGAATTTACTTCTTCATTCTTTTTGAGCGTTGACAATCTTGCGAGACCTTTGTATTAAACATTTTCCATTGTTTATTCTGTGGTTCCTCATAAGTCAGCATCTTATGTATTATGTAGCTGGGTCTGTCATGGAATTGGGTATTTACTACAGTAACCATGTGTCTTTTACACAGCAGCCCATGGGCCAACCTATTGTTGCTATGAGTCTTAATATTTAATATGGCTCGTTTTAGCCACTCATTTAGTTTTGAGATAACCTTTAGCTTAAAAAACAGATTTATTTATTTATTTATTTATTTATTTATTTATTTACTTATTTGCGTATGCTGTCTTCAGACACACTGGAAGAGGGCATCGGATCCCATTACAGATGGTTGTGAGCCACCGGGTGGTTGCTGGGAATTGAACTCAGGACCTCTGAAAGAGCAGTTGATGCACTTACCCACTGAACAATCTCTTTAGCCCCATCCTTTAGCTTTTATGGTTGACTTGATTCTCCAAACCCTGGAGTTGATTATCAGGTAGTGTGTGATAAGAAGAGAGATTTTAAAACAATTTAAAGCAATGAACAACTTTTTTCATGCAGAAATACTCAGGGACTAGTATAGAAGTAAATTACTAATATAACTAACATTTAGGGGGTTACACAGGCAGGAGCTATTAAATCTTTTGCACAGTTACATTTAACTCCCCCTAAAGCTTACATTAAGTAGGTACAACTCTGCTTACTTATTTGTGAATAAGAAATTTCAGCCTTTAGGAGGCAGGACCGGCTGGCAGAATTGGTTCTCAGGGGCAGGCTTTGGAAGGTTATACTTACCTAGGCTCTTTCTACTTTGCTCCAGTAAGAACAAGCACCATGCTAGCATGAACTTGTTGTGCTGTCCTGCCTACTCAGCCAAGGTGGATTGAAACCATCAGCAGACATAACTCTTCCCTTTCTTTAAGTTGTTCTGGTCAGAGAAGTGGCCACAGCTACATAATAGAAGTCAATGCACCACTCCGAAGTGCCCAAATCTGCCTTCAGGCATATGCGTGCCCAGGCCGGGGCCTGTTGCTCTCACTGGCTAGTGAAGGAAGCAGCATAAATGCCCATCAACTGAGGATTGTCTGGCCAAAGAGCACTCGTCGCTTTCGGTGAAACCCGGGTTTGTTTTCTAGCACCTATGTGATGGTTCACATCCAGTTACTCCAGTTCCTTCTGGGGGATCCAACATCCTCTTCCGGCCTCTGTGGGCACCAGGTATGCATGTAGCTCACATGTAAATATGCATGCAAAACACTCACATGCATACAAGTAAATAAATAAATCTTGCAAATAAAACGTAGAGGGCCGGAATGATGGATCAGAGGTTAAGACCACTGGCTGATCTTCTAGAAGACCTGAATTCAAGACCCAAAATAGACAGCTTACAACTGTCTGTAACTCCAGTCCCAGGGGATGCTCTCTTCCAGCCTCTGCAGATGTTGCATGTATGTGATGGGCCAATACATGGAAGCAGCCAAACACTCATACACACAAATATTAATAAGATATAAACATTTAAATAAATAATAAGAAAAGGAGATCAGTGACACTTGAAAACATGTCCCTTGGAAGAAGCCATATGGCTGTCAGGCACAGACTGCTTGAAATCCATTTGTGTGGAATATCTGGAAGAGGTAAGCTCTCAGAGAGACCAGAAAATGCAATGGTTGCCCAGGGCTGAGAAGAGGATTTTCTTGCATACTGTTTTAAGCTGGAACTAAATGGGAATGTTGGTTGCTGAGAATATACGCAATCCATTAAATTGTACAGCTCAAAACAGTCCGTTTCATGCTATGCAAGTTTTACCTCAGACAGTGATGGTGGATACTTTGCTCACAGAATCTCTGCTTTAACCACCCCACTGTGCCTTTGTAGGATGACTAAGTAGCCACTGCTTAACAAATCCTTTGGATGAGAAATGGCTTTCGCAGAGCAGCTAACCATCCAAGCAGGTATGAGAGAATGATCGGAAAGTCAGCAGACAGTGTGTACACATGAGGTAGGGGCATTCTCATTAGGCAGACAGGAAAGTTTGTGAAGAAGCATAAGCTCTGGAGATATGTCTGGAGATGTGGCTCAGAGCTTTAGAATGCACAGTGAACTTACAGAAGACCCAAGTTTGGTTCTTAGGCTTCAAGAGAGACTCATAAACACTGATTGCTTCACCTCTGGGGCTGCAACACTCTCGCCCTCGGGTGTCTGCACTCACGGGTACATACTCACACATTGGGACAAACACATACCGGTGATTAAAATAAAATAAAACTTACAGAAAAGAGAACCTATGAGCATGAAAGAGAGGGATTGAAAGAACCTGGTGACTTTGGCTTTGGTGGGAAAGAGAGGAGTGTCACAGTTAAAGTTAAAGCAAGATATTAATTCAACAAATACGTACCAATTCATGTTTGCAAATGCCAAGGACTGGAATCTCATGAAACATTTATAGGTAGCAATATAAACTCAGGCTTGCTTAGACATTCACGATTTCAGTGGTGTCCAAACATCCCCAGCACTTAGCCCCTGTGTATCACAGGGAGTCGCTTATGTACCTCTAGGCAGAGTTTGGAGCCAACATGGGCAACCTTACATACATTTCCACATAGACTCACTTATGTTTCGTGCCCGCATGCTTAACAGATGACCTGCCGCTGTCATTGACATTGTTCTGCCCATGTCCTTTTGTCTCTGGCAAAATATCAATGGCTGAGTGTTCTTCCTGTTGTCTTCCTTTGCCATAAAAGTCCACACGTCTCCCTCTCCCTCTCCTTATCCCTATCCCTATCCCTTCCTCCACCCTTCCCCCTCTTTCTCAATCTCTCTGTCACACACACACACACACACACACACACACACACACACACACACGGCAAGTCAGAAATACTTATCACACCACTCTCTCCTCTTTGGTGGGGTAATTCCAAGTTGCATTTTTAATACGTTGGCCCACAGTCCCAGGCAGAATGCAGCTACAGGGACTCATTGTTTGACTCCCAGTGACCCGCTGACTAACCTCCTCCCTGTGATTGTCAAACTTCCTTTCTTCCTGGCTTGCCCTCCTGTCTTGTCTCAGAGTCTGATATGAAAGAAAGACCAAGACAGACATATACTCACATTTCAACTGAAGCCATGTTCTTAGTACTTCAGTGAGAGTCTAGTCAGGAAAAGAGAACCCACCAAAGGTATTTCAAAGAGACTATTAGGAATTAGCTACCAAGAAAGAAGTGTTTCTGGGCCCATAGACAAGGTAAAAAAAACCTAATTTCTCATTTCCAGTTCATTTGAGCATTGGTTTCATTTTTTAAGATTTATTTGATTTTTATTCATGCATATGCATATGGGTTTATATGTGCACATGTGCCTAAAAATGCCCAAAAATGGCTTTTGATCCCTTTGAACTTGAATTAAAGGCACTTAAAAGTCACCTGATATGGGTGCTTGGAATCAACCCCAGTTCTCTGAAAGAGCAGGAAATATTCTTAACAGCAGAGTCATCTGATTTTCATTTCTGTGATTCAACTGGTGTCCATCTTTCTTACTAGATTACAAATTCAAGAGAGATTTGGCAGTGAGGTCGTCTCTCTTTTTGTCCTCTCTTGTAGCCCTACTGTGCAGCACAATGCATATCACAGAGAAGAAGCCCACGAGATTTCTGATGGCAGAAATGATGTCCTGACAGTGCGACAGAGCCTGCCTGCTTGAGCTCATGAATGCCAGTGACAAGGCTCTCTTCACAAGTCCATGTTTGCTAATGTCAGAAAGTGGAAACTTCTAGTTCCTTTGGAAAGTTAGTTTTGTCAAATGATGTTTTGCTGGGGCACACAGGTAAAAGGATGTCTTCCTAAAGCAAACATGTGAAAGAGTGTTTTCCTGAAGCAGACACTAGCAAAAGGATGTCTGGATATAGCAAACACCTGAAAGGATCTGTAATAAGGGAGTATTAATATGACTATGCAGACAGTGAGAGACAAGCACTGAGCATTGGTTTGGTCTGCTCTGCTTCATCATTCTTCACTAACGATTCCCATCTATAGGTTTGCCTTACATAGCGTTGTTGAGCTCAATTTGTAGAAAGGCTGCCATCAGGAGAACTTCGCCCCAGAACTGCAGCGTGAGGTTCCTGCAACAGCTTGCCAATTCTGAGGCTTCATTTTAGGCAGGTTAGTGAGCCTGGTGGTTTCTTCAGGATCCAACTATAGCTGATGGTTCATACCTGGTGTCTACCTGCCTAGAGGACCAGTCTCCAGATGCTGAGTCATATTTGGTGTTGCTATGGGACTGAACTGCTGAGAAAGAAGATTGAGCTTGCCCCCAAAGAACTATTGATGGTTTTGTCTACTTCCCCCATAGCCTAATAACTTTTCCCTTCTATTACCTCTGCTGGGTGATAGGCCAGAGGAGAGGTTGAACCCTTATTAAAAGCAGGTTACAAAAAAGTTTTGCCTACAATGTCAGGTTTGTAGTTAGAAATTGGCCACCATGGAAGTACTTACAGCACAGAAATTAGCACGCAACACATAGTTTTTGTTGTGATTTGCAGGACTCGCTGTCACGTTTTCACTTGCAGTCCATCACTGAAGTCCAATCCACCAACACCCCACTCCTGCTACCAATTTCTTAGCATTGCCAGTGTTGTAGTAAAGTCCATAACCAAAACTTACTTGAGAAGCAAAGGATTTATTTACCTTAAACTTACTTAACACAGCTCATCCTCAAAGGAAGTCAGGGCAAGGGACACAAGCAGGAATCTAGAGACCACTGTTTATTGGCTTGTTCCTTGTGGCTTGCTCAGTTGCTTTTTATACAAGCAAGAGGGACCTGCCCAGGGGTGGCACCACCCATAGTTTTCTGGACCTTCCCACATCAATCACTCACTAAGAAGATGCCTCCAAGGGCCATTCTGGTGGAGGTGGATTCTCAACTGAGATGTCTCTTCTCAAATTACTGTAGCTTATATCAGGTCAGGGGGTGAGGCTCCTTGATTAGGGAGGGCAGGCATAGACACCACACCAGCATACCACTAACTAATAGCCCTTGACACAGGGATGATATGCATTGATTTCCATATCTATGCCAGTCATAATTGCGCTCATTAATAGTCTTTGTAGCATCTGTATTTGCATGAGCAAAGGAAGATGTTTTCTTGGAGTTTCTCCCAGGCATGGTTGGCTCACATAGCTTCAAGGACATGTGGTAACCACCTTCTGTATTCCATAGTTTATCAAGCAGAGCAAAGTAGGATCAACAACTTGCTTATCCCTCCCAGCATCCACAAACCCATACAATGCCTTATGGATTGCACAACAACAGGCTTTACACAAAGACCTTCTGTGCAGCCTCTTGCAAATGCCTGCCGCCCTGATGCATGTTGTGGTCACCATTCTCCAGTGGTTCTCAACCTTTCTGTTGCTGTGGCCCTTTAATATAGTTCCTTATGCCGTGATGACCCTCAACCATAAAATTTTGTTGCTACTTTGTAACTGTAAATTTGCTGCTATTATGCATCCTAATGCAAATATCTGTGTTTTCCAATAGTCTAAGGTGACCCCTGTGAAAGAGTTGTTTGCCCCGCCATGGGGATTGCGACCCACAGTTTGAGAATCACTGCTCCAGAGTTCCTATGCTGAGGAGTGCTGGTTCCTGTGCATAGGACAGTAAATACTACCCGTGAGACTTTCTGGTTCAGCTTTCTTCCCTTCCCTAGTCATCTGTCTACACTGCAGAGACAATCGTGTCTTCACCTGCAAGAAAATGTAAATGGAATTCAAGGAGGAGGAAGATCTGCGAGCATCTCACCATTGCCTAAGATATCCTTGAACCAGCCACTTCAATTAGCTTCCTAAAGGCTTCAGTAGAATGTGAGCAAATTAATTAATATATGTCAATGTTAAAGCATGTGTTTCATTGTTGCTTCCTATCAAAGTCTTTCAGTTTAATTGTCTCTCGGCTCAAAAGCAATGAGGGAGATTAGTGTAAGCTTCTCAAGGCAGAGGCACCAATCTCTCCTAGTAATTATAGTCTTTGCTAACATGTATTTGTGGGTGCAAATAATGATTAGCAAAAGGCAATGCATGATGATTTCACCGAAAGATCCATGATCCCGAAAATCCTTTAGCAGTGTGAACAGTCCTGTGCCCACCAGAGAAAGTGGAAAAACTAGCCACGGTCACCTGTTGACATCCTGTAAAGTCACTCTGTGTTGGAAACCTTCAGTCACCAATGAATTTTAGGATATGTTCTCAGCTAACCTAAAAGTTGATTTTGCCAAGAGAAAATCCTACTTTAAGGAACTAGGGACAATATGGAGCCAAGGGACAATAGAGGCCAGCATCGCCAGACTGAGGGATCTGGAGGCCAGAGATAAATTTATTAGAGGTATGTGCTGAAGAACTCTATCTATAGAAAGGAAGAGGAGTGTGTACCAATCACAACCTACATTGCTTTAAAAATGCATTTTATCAATTATTTGATAATAGTTTACATGAATAAAATGTGTTTTATTTAAATTTTATTAAAATTCATTAAAATTAAATTTTTCAATTCACTTCCATTTCTCCCCATAACTTCTCCTAGACCCTCCTCCAGCTTATTCTCTCAATATCAAGTCCTTTTTATATAAAAAGTATTTTATATTTAATTTCAATTTTTAGACTGCTTTTGCTAGATATTACTGGGAAATACCTTCTATAGGCATATAAGAAATAACAACGAAAGAGGCTAAGTACTTTATAAGTCACATACAAGGAACTACATTAAAGAAAGTTTGATTATTTAAGTGTAAACCACTTTGAACCACCAAACTTAAACTAAACAGCCATTTATGTACTTGGAGCCTATGTCAGCAGGCACTATGCCAGGTCTTAGAAAAACTACGATTTATAACATTTTCTCCATGTCTCCCGATTTCTCATAGTCTAACATTGAAAAGTTTCAACTTTTCTGTTTTTTGTAATGGGCTAATCCTGATCTTAGAGAAGTTTTAAATGTCACATTGTCGGTTGTTAATGCTAAACAATGAAGCTGATCTGATACAGAATTTAAGAAAAAATGAATATAGTTTTCATAAAATGGAATCCTAACCTCAAAGCAACATTCTAATGCCCGCCATAATTGCTCTCAGAGGATACATTATTGGCATGGGCTCAGAACGGAAGTGTTTATATACATACGATTATCTTCACAGGTCCAAATTCTCCTGGGCTGTTCTCTCTAATGAGAAGACAACGTATGTTTGCTTGGCTGAACTGAGACCATTATGCTTTCTAGCTGCAATAGATCTGGGTGGCTTAGCATGCACTCTAAAGCTGTGACAGCTCTTACGCTTCTGTTTTGACATGTCTCACGCCTGCACGTTGCAAACAGAAGGCACACCATGGTAGTCTTTACACCATTTGTGCAGGGTATGCTGCATGGCGTCTACACTGTAAGTAATACTCTGGACCCTCACTCATTGGTTTGGCTGGCGTTTGACAATTGAGTTCTGACTGGCTGGCTTCCTCACAGAGCAACAGAATTTTGTATTCTTCAATATCTGACAATATCTATCCATCCCTTGATGGATATCCAGGTTGTTTCCGATTTCTGCCTACTATGAATAGAGTAGCAGTGAATATAGTTGAGTGTCTCTGGAGTAGGATGAATCATCCTTTGGGCACACGTTCAGGAGTGGTATAAGTAGATTTTTTTAAAGAGTTTTATTTATTTGTTTTATGTATATGAGTGCACTATCTGCGTATAGAGCCTGTGTGCCAGAAGAGGGCATCAGGTCCCATTACAGATGGTTGTGAGCCATGATGTGGTTGCTGGGATTTGAACTCAGGACCTCTGGAACAGCAGCTAGTGCTTTTAACCACTGAACCATCTCTCCAGCCCCCTGTAAATGGATCCTGAGGTAAATCAGTTCCCATAGTTCTTAACCTCTCTGTTTCTGGTTATGGGTGTTTAATCCCGCCTCTGTACCGGTATCCTCTTCAAAATACTAAACAAAACTAACACAGTGTTCCCAGAATTCTTCTCAAAGGAACTGGCTGCATTGTTGGTACCATTGTTGTTCAGGTGTCACAACGCAGGTATACAAATAAGCTGTAAGAAAGAGAATTTGCTAAACTCTTCTGTTGTATTTTCTGCTAAAAGTTTCTCAGTGGTTTTGTGATTGTCTAGGGTTTTATAGGCAAACAAATGAGGAATCAAATATTAGTTCCCCATTCACTAGTTGAGTTTTCACACAGGATTCTTTTGTTAAAAAGTGTTTCTAGGATAAGGTCTCACATACCCTAGACTGGCCTGGATTTTTCTAGGTCGCTAGGGATGACCTAGACTTTCTGGTTCCCTTGCATCCGCCTGTGGAGTACGGACTTACAGATATGTAATATGAAGTGCTTTGGCTCAAACTCAGGAATTTGCCCAGGCTAGGAAGGAATTCTCCTAACGGAGTCAAATCCTCAGCTCTATGGATTTCTATACCTTCAGCTTCCTAATCCCTCACATCCTAACTGGTGATGGTGATATTCACCTCATGGTGTTGGTATAAGATTCAATTATATATAAGACTACATATTTGGCATCACGCTGGTGCTTGATAGATGGTTTTCTCCTTCCTCTTGAAGCTACATCAGGTTGTAGAACTTGCACGTTAGGAGACGTATTTGTTAGCTTCCAACTTTTTATAGTTTCTTTGACGCATTAAATAACTTAAGACTGACTCTTTCCAGTACAAGTACAGGGCAAGACACTGAAGTGGGACACTTGAGCCTTTACCTGTCTTTTAAAACATGCTACCTGTGACAGGAACCCTTCCTGTTCTGTGTCATTCTATGCAGACAAACACTCAAGCAGAATGTTTCTCTCTCACATCTACTGCTGGTAAAGTGACTAGTTTCCAAATACCTGAGGCTGACAAAATCATGACCCTTCTCCTGCACATGGTTTAATCTTCCCAACTCTGATGCCAGCTGCTGCTTCTAACTGGGTTCTGGGTAGAGCAGCTATGTTTTTCGAAACCATACAGGAAATGAATCTCCTCAATGCTCCTTCAATAGATTGTTGTTCCAATAATCATAGGACTGAGGAGCTAAGGGTGAATGTCTGAGTGTGATCATAGACTACTCCGATGAATAAGGAGGCTTTAGATATTGTTTTCAAAAGTGTTTAGAGGACAGTTGGAGACCAGGTCCCACTGGAGACCTGGAGAGGAACCAATGACAATCTACCTGAACTGGATGGTGAGATGCTGTTGGTGAAGGTACTATACATCTTGGTTGCACAATACAGAGAAATAATGCTGGAGCTGATCTAAAAGATTCCTCCCTGCTGATTAGACTTCATAATATGTGTGTGTGTGTGTTTGAGTGTGTGCGTGCATCTCTGTGTGTGCATCTGTGAGTGTCTGTGTGTTTGTGTGTGTGTACATGTGTCTGTGTTTGTGCATATGTGTATCTGTGTGTTTGTCTGCGTATGTGTGTGTGCACATGCACGTGCTTGTGTGTGTGTGTTGTTTCTGTTATTATTGTTGTTTGTTGTTTGACCTGAAACTGTCTGATTTTCTGTCACTGGTAATCACAAATTCTTTTTATCACAGCACTGAGTTATTTTCAAGATTTAGCCTGATCCGTGTGAAGTGTGCATCTTAGCAAGAAGTTCAGGCTCTTCATCATAGCCCTGCTACAAGACAAAATGACTTGTCATTTCTTCTTCACTATATAACTCTGTCCTGACCGCCCTCTGTGACCCGATGCCTGGGAGACAGAACCTACTCTGTCTCTGTCTTCCATCACAAGAATATTATGCCAGACTCATCCAAGGCGTATCAACCACTAGTTGGGGAAATCCAACAGATCCAAGGTAAATAACTGTTGAGCTTGGAGGTGACTTATGTGGTGCTATTTTGACCATTGATAAGCAATAAAAGGACTACCATTTATGAAATGTTTGCCACATATCTTTAAATATGCACAGTGTTTTTATCATTGTTCTGTCAACAGTATGGAAGGCTCTTTCTTTTTTAATGGAGACTCTACATTGTATTAGGTTTTGTACTTATGTGCAAAAAGGATGGAAAAGGAGTCTTCCCCTTGGGGTAATTTAAACCAAGAGTGAGACAAAATTCGCAGTCCTCATTTTTTCTCCCTGTGTCTTTCATCTACTTGTATTTTGTGGTCTATGACCTGTTATTGGTCTATCTGTTATATGTGTGATGGTCTCTCCTTATTGCCTTTCCCTCCCAAAGGGTTTTGATTTGTATTTATTAAACAACACAGAAAACATGTTGTGGGTGAAAAATGAAGAATACCTTAACAGAGTTCTACAAAAACTAATAGTTACTTCACTGATCCCAGTGACACATTAGCACTCAAAATCACACACACACAATTGTCATCGACCTATACCCACATCTTGCTTTCAACCTTTTGGCAATTTTCAACAATGATTACCGTGACAGATCAACATATACATGTACGTACATTATTCTTGGTCATGGATATGAACATAATTTAGGATTAAAGATATAGCATTTAGTATATATAACCCACAGTTACATGGAAAGTACAGGGCATCAAAAAGTTGGTTACATTACTTTCTTAAAGGCAAATTAACTTTAAGTATTCTGAGCTAACAGTAGGACGACAGCAGGTCACATATACAGTCTTAAATGAACTCAAGGCATATCATTACCTTGGTTACAAGATCTGACAAAAAAAATTCAGTCTCTTCGAAGGCAAGAGATGCTTTCAGAAAAAGATATAAGGCATTGAGAGTAAGCTAGAGACATTTTGAAGTGTGCAGAGTATGAACATAAATTCTATGTAAACTTATATGGTTTTGTAAGAGGTGCTGGCATTTGTGGACTTTGGTCTCTGTAAATAATGATATCACAGACCCCATAGGAGATCCCTGAGATACCATTCATTCTATTTTGTAGACAAGAAACCTGAAGTGCAGTGAGAGGATATATTTTCATGAATCAGGACTCCAGAACAGGCAAGTTGACTCCAGGGTGCTTTGGACCAGGCACTTCTCTGTTTGACCACTTGTCACAATGACATACTGGTGGTTGATGAGTTTTGCTGATGAGTTGGTGATTTAAAAACAGAAAGTGTGGGAAAATTGATTCATGACACTTGGATCAGTTTTGTGTGTATTCATATTTGTGCTTATATACCTCAAGTGCCAATGCAAAACATATCTCTCACTGTGAATCTCAACAAAAACCAAGAAGATGTCTTAATAAGTAATAGCTATCCCTATTATTACTTCTGAATGAAATGATTTAACCAAACTATTGCTTCCACCAAGACTGTTGTTGTTATTATTGGTTTTTTGATATATGTCTTACTATGTAGTCTTTGACTGGTCTGGAACTCACTCTGTAGACCAGACTGGCCTTAAACTCATAGAGATCTGCCTGCCTCTGCCTCCCAAGTACTTGAGATTATTTTTATGTGATTCTTCAACCTTCTCCTGTTTGGAACTCTAGCCCCAAGGGAATGGCACCTTGACATCGCTTGGATAGGAATGCAGAGTTCTTTTTCTCTGTCAGAGTTGCCATGATTCTGATGTTACCATCTATGCTGGTTACTTTTTATTTTCAGTTTGATTCAGCCTAAAGTCACTGGGAAAACAGAGCCTCAATTGAAGAATTGCTCATATCAAATTGATAAGAAGTCATATCTGTGAGAGACTGTCTTTATTGATGATTGATGTGGGCAGGGCCCAGCCCACTGTGGGCAGCACCATTCCTAGACAGGTAGGTCTGGACTATATAAGAAAGCCGGCTGAGCATGCACTAAAGAACAAAATAGTTAGCTTTAAGACCCTGTCCCAAGTTCCTGTCCTGACTTCCCTTAATGATGAACTGTGACCTGGAAGTCTAACATGAAACAACCCTTCCTTTTTAAGTTGCTTCTGGTCATGATGTTTATCAAAGCACCAGAGAGCAAACAAGATTACTCATCCAAACCTTCTTCTTCTCTTCTCTGAGACAGGAAATCCTGTGGATAGATGAACACAGAAGATACGTTTGAACTGAATGCCTTTTTCTCCAGCAAGCCCAGTAAGATCTATAACCACAAGGCAGGCTAGATAGCTCTGTCTCCTAAAGACTTGGACTTTCAAAATGAATCAAAGCTTTCATCTTGCTGTTTTCTTTCCAGACGCCTTTGGTGGCTTGACCAAGTTAATCAGTTGGCGAACATCATAACTGAAATGAATATGTATTGTTCACACTTCAAGAAGTCATTGAAATCAATGCTGTAATTGATAGGTCCTTGAAGGGTCATTTTGGGCACACGATTCTGCTCATTGACTCTCTGCTAAATAGTGCTAACAAAGCCCAAAAAGCAAGAAAAGATGTGAAAGGTAAAGGATTAAAACAGAAACAAGCCTGCCAAGTTCTTGCACCTGGCCCCAACAGGCTGCAGCATTTCCCCCTCTATTGACGAAGAATTCGTTCCTGCTCCAACCCACTTGATGACTATATTTTGAAGCCCCATTTAAATAAGTACAATGTAGATATGATAGAAAATGTGGGATATTGTAGGGGAGGTGTCTGCCTGTGGCATCTTCCTGCAGGAAAGCAATCACAGAGCTAAATGAAAGAAAATTGAATCTTGCTTACAAGAGAAGGTGTTTTGACATTTCTGTTGACAGTATCCTAATGAAACACTGGTGCTTTGGTGATGATCCAGGCTGTACGGGGCACTATGGGCACTGCAGTTTTTATTACCTAAGAGGATTATGCTCTATGTTCCCCTCTGTGTAGTAATGAGATTGCCTTCCATCCTGACACACTTCTAGGGGGTTGACACCTTTCACAAGACTCTAACCCCATTTGGGCTTCTCCATAGGCAGCCACTCAGAAATATAATTGCGGCTTCTGGGCCAGTGGGTGAGGGTAACATTTATGCTCCCATTGTTCTGCTTTCTGAGGTGTGGAAGAGCATCTTACACAAGGGTTAAGACAACTTGTATGGAGTCCAACACCCCTTAAAATTGCCTGAAGTTAGCCATACGGCACAATGCTTTTTACCCACAATTAAAGCCAAATCAGGGTTCCTTCCAGCCCTGAAGCAGATGGCTGGTTCTGTGGAGGGTACCAGCTGAAGCAGTTGGCTTATACTGATAGGCCATATTGTTTGAAAACTACATCTTTCCACACATCATAATCACATCTCGGGACAATATTCTGACTCTTTGCGGGAGACGAGAGAACTGAAACCTACCAAAGGACACAGATTGCTATCTTCCACAGCAGGCTTGTTTGTAGAGCACACACCCATTTTGGAAAACTGCTCTGTTTTCAAGCTCCCACCCCTTCCCTCAGTCAGGAGGATCTGCAGGCATAGATACCATGGCACACAAAGGGAATGCAAAGTCTCTAAATGGACTAGGCAAGTCAGGTGTGACGGCAACACTGTCACCTCAATATAGAACTGTAGCATCCAGTGCCCAGAGGGGTGTCCACTGGCTGTGCTGCTTGCTGTTTCATTTCCCTGCCTTTGTGCTGTCTGCCTTTCATATGGGGGAGAATTTTGCTTCATTATTCATGTACGGAATAGCTTTCTCAATTTTTATTCAGCTCAGGTAACTCCAGGAGCACCCCTATAAATCAGCCCTGTGAGTGTAAAAATGAAATTCCAACTTGCAGTGTTTGATTTCCATAGCATAAATCCCCCGGCACCTGACTTTACCCATAGGAATTCCCTTGAGGTGAATTTGATGAACATCATTCATCCCTCCTCCAGTTGGCTCCAGTAGCCGAAGGCTCCTTTCGCCTTGCCTTGCTGTCAGTAGGGCACAGTGTCTTGGGGTCCATCATGTTTGTTATTCAATGGCTATACGGTATGCAAGGTAAAGTCTAGAAATTGGGACCAAGCTCACAGCAGGTCTGCATAGAGAGTGAGATATTCCTGTTAAAATGTTCCCCAGCAGGCTTGGAATTAAACAAGTCATCACAGAAATAACTACATTATTTCTGAATGGAGCAGGAAGCTGACCTAGGTCTCAGTGTCACTTTGCTCCACTGTCGCTGTATTTTTTCCTTTGTCCCACGTTCAGTCATCATGTATGAATAGCTTTATAGTTTGGGGATTTTACTTTGTTTTGTTAAAAAAATGTATGGCTAGATAAAATATTACCTCTTCTCTCTATATTGACTATAAAATAGCAGTTACCATTAAAAGCAAAGCATTATGTAAGAAATTTGACATACATTAAGTAGATTATAATAAAAAGTATTATAATAACCGTCTTCATTAGAGTTTTCATTGCTATGATAAAACACCATAACCAAATGCCATTTGGGGAAGAAGGGGTTTATTTTATCTTACAGCCTGTAGTCCATTATGGAAAGGATTCAAGACAGGGTCAAGGTAAGGCTGAAGGCAGTAACTAAAACAGAAGTCATGCTTGGGGACTCTTATGGAACAATAAAAAGAAGGATTACAGGCCCCAGAGGGAATAGGAACTCCACAGGAAAACCAGCAGTCAACTAACCTGGACCCTTGGGGCTCTCAAAGACTGAACCTGCTCAGAGAAGAAAGGGAAGGGATAGAGGAAGGATTGTGAGAGGGGGTGACAGGAGGGGACAGTAATCGGGATGTAAAGTGAAAAAGTTTTTAAAAAAGAAAAGAGAAGCTATGGATGGAAACTGCTTATTTGTTCATTTTCCTTGGCTTGCTCAGTTTGTTTTCCTATATACAACCTAGGACCACCTGCACAGCAGCCCCTGGTTGGGTAGGTGCTCCTACATCAATGATCAGTTAACATACGCACCACAGGCTTACCCAGGGGTCTGTCTTGTGGGGGGTATTTTCTCGATTGAGGTTGATGACACTAACTTGTTTCAAGTTGACATCAAACCAACCACCCCAGAACTCATAGTCACTCGTAGACATAGAGGCACTTACCATGTGCTAGTTTAGAGGCTGCACATAGTTCCTTGCCATGGAGTCCTCTCACAGACTCCTTCCTGGGGTCTCCCTTCTTGTCTGCTAAAGCAGATTCTTATATAATGAAAAGCAATCATGGGAGTGGTATCCATTCCATCCCCTCTGTTCTAATTTATTGCTTAGATGCAAAGTACCAATTCTACCAAATGCTGGGGTCGGGGGTTGCCCAAATACAAGATTAGTACATAGTTGTCCGTTAGGGCCACTGCCATGGGGACTTTGCATACACATATGCATAAAGTGATAAAGTATACCTCTGCCGGTTGATTTCTAGACCTCAGTGCCAGAGAGTGTGAGACACCAAGTCTTCAGAGGCTCAAGAACCAACATTGCTCATAAGCTCTCACAACTGATCGTAGTCTAGGTGAGAGAAGAAGGTTTTCCTGTTGTCCTAAAGGCACCTGCAGTGATTTATCTGCTCCTTTACCTACACCATACAAGCGTTTCAGAGCTCCTGGCTGTCATTACTAAAACTCATACTGTTGAATCCTTTTGCCTTTGTCTTTACTTCCAGACTTTGACCATTGGTGATTAATTGCAACCTATTTGCTCTCACAAGGACCTCTCCAGTCCTATTTTAGTGCTGCTGCTGGGGTCTGGACCCGTGGCTTCCCAGGTGCTCAGCGAGCATTCCATCTCTCCACTACCTCCCCTTTTGCCGGAATGCCATTTTGCCTGAGCCTACATTCCAGATATTTGGCAATCATTTCTGTTTGGGAAAGCGGTAGCTGATGACAGTTTTTCCAGGACTGTATGCTAAAACCGTAGACTACTTGCCTAGACTTGAAGGGCTCTCAGGGTACAGGGCTCCTCAGCACTGAAACTCAGCCAGTTTGGGGAAAGAGAGATAACTGGTCATCCTCCATCTATTCCTGTTTCAGGGAAACATTAGGAACACACGAGCAAAGCCAAGATGGTTTGGGATTGTGAACCTTCCAGACTGGAGGTTTTTTTTTTCAGCGTTAAAAATAAAGATGATCCAGTCATTATGACAGGCCCCAGTGTCTCCCCAGGCCCTGAAGATTGTATTTTTCTTATTTGGAGGAGGGATTTAAGGATCTAAAGATGAGATTATCCTAAACAATCCAGCTTGGCTTTCATTACCAGGGAGGCAGAGAAATGTTAAGTTGACAGAAGAGAAGTCTGAGATAAAGCGGCTAAGGCCACAGAACAAAGCGTGCCAGGGAGCAAGGCAAGAAAGATATAGAGCAGATTCTCCCCCAGAAACAGGAGTTTCTCTTCCTTCCCCTCCTCTTCCTGCTTTTCTTCATCTTCCTCATTTTTCTTCTCTTTCTCTTTCTCCTCTTCTTCTTCCCACTCTCAGCTTTTGTTTTCGCTCCAGAATTTATCTTATTTAGTGCCTCTTTAATTTACTGTAAAATGTACTCTCAAAATTCTATTCATACTGTTCACAGTATCTCAGTTGTCTATGAAGGTTCTGTCTTTGTAACCAGCAAGACACTGAAGAACTGAGACACTCAGAAAAATTATAGGTCATTCTCTGCCCACTTCCTGCTACAACCCTTCCTTCCAGCCTGGGGAGGGTGATACACACACACACACACACACACACACACACACACACACACACACACAGAGCTTCATTCTATTTTCCCAACCTGCACTGCAGTGTTTGGAAAGTTATAGAAAAGTTTCCACTTTTACTGATTTCTCTTAATTTTACAGTTACCTAGTTTCTCTATCTTTTTCAAAAAGGAAGCACCATTCTGCCTTGCTGCTATTATCATTTTATAATAGGAAAAATGTGTTAAAGATCACAGTTCAGAAACTATGCTAGCATTTTCTGTACAGTGCTTATTTACCAGAGTTTTATTTGGGTTTTAGTGTGTGTGTGTGTGTGTGTGTGTGTGTGTGTGTGTGTGTGTGTGTGCATGCACACATGCATGCTTGTGAAGTAGACATGTACATGCAGGTGCCAGAGGAGTCCAGAAGAAGTCATCCAGTCCTCTAGATCTGGAGTCACAGGTGAGCATCCCAACATGGGTGCTGGGTACTGAACTTCATTCCCTTTAAGAGCAGCAAGCTGCCTTATCCACTTAAACATCTCTCCGCCCCGTCCACTGTTTTATTTATGTAGCCACCCCTTCCTCAGGACTTAATACTCTCCTTCCCAAGGCTCACTCTTTAGCTGGTCTCCCAATAAAGCACCGTGGGTACCAAATGATTTCTGGTTGTGGACATCTTAAGTAGACTTAATCTCACCGGGAGGATGTTTAACAGAGTACAGAACTCTGAGGGCGGTTACATCCTCTGCTCTTTGAAGTCCATTACTTCCAGCATTGACTTCTGACATCAGCTGTTGACAAGAAATCGACTCATCTTCATTAAAATTCTTCCCTGGAAAATCTGCTTTTCTTCACAGCTACATCTCAGAGGGTTTTTTTTCTCTCCCTTCTTCCTTCCTTGCTGTTCTTCAGCGTTTCCGGTGTGCTAGCAGTGGCGGCTGCTGCTTTAGATTTATTCTTCTTTCTGTGCATTTGTCCTCATCCTTCATTCCTACTCAGAGAACCACTCATGGCTAAGATATTGCTGTGGCTTCATCCCTTCATTCTCTTCCGAAAATTTATCACCTAAACATTAGACCTTGTCAAGCATCTCCCTAGGCATCGATTTCTCGGACAGCAGTATTTGTTTCTTGCTTCCTCGGTCCTATCTATACCTCTGTGAAGTTGTTAATGTATCTTTTTGGTTGATGCATGGCCTCATTGATCAGTCACTGAGGTCGTTCATTGCAGTGAGTATTTTCTTATTTCTTATGCTATTTTATTTGAAACTAGTAAGCATAATTATTTTGAAGTTGTTTATGTTTGTTTTAAAATAAACTATTATTTTTTAAAGAAATTGCAGATAAAAGCATCATGTCAAAAATAACCAGACCCAAAGTCTAAATTGTATGTTCTAATTGAACTAAAATCTATACTCTATAAAGAAGATTCGTTCATTAAATCCATCACGCATCAAGGATTCCTTCAGCTGTTGATTGTGTTGGCTATTGCCAAGTCACTTTCTCCTTCTGGAATTGGTTGACTGAAAGACTCTTTAGTTCCTGTCTTCATGTGTATGTTTCTCTTTGTCTCTCTGTCTCTCTCACAAACACACTACACACACACACACACACACACACACACACACATACACACACACACACACACACAATTTGTGAGTGACCCTGTAGAACATGGTTTTCAACCTTCCTGATGCTATAACCTTTTAATATAGTTCCTCATGCCGTGGTGACCCCCAACCATAAGATTACTTTTGTTGCTACTTCATATCTGTAATTTTACTATCATTATGAATCATAATGTAAATTATGATTATGGTATGCAGGGTATCTGATATGCAATTCTTAAGAAGGGGTCCTTTGATCCCAAAGGAATCGTGACCCACAGGTTGAGAACCACTGCCAAAGAACATCCCTCGTTCTGTCCTAGATCATATTTCTCTTGTCATTTCATGCACCATCTTCCCAGAGATAGAAGATGTGTATCCCACACTTATGGTCCCAACTTGCCCCAGGGCTTGGCTGTGAGCCTGTACGTCTTCCTTCTCCTGAATACTTGTCTTTGTCTAAACTCAAGATTCATACAGCCACCCCCTTGCTTGTGAAGCCTTCCAGACCTGCCAGGCTCATCTGGACTTCCATACACACCATATTATCTTGAGAATAACTCTCCACATGACTCTCTTTCCTACATGATGGTTAATTTCTCATGCTCTAGACGGACTTAATCATAATACATCTTACATAATAGGTGAGATTATGGTGCCAAGCCAAAGAATGCTTGCACAAATTAAATACTGGCAGAAATGGTACTATGGAATATAGTTAAGTAGAGTGTTTGTATGCATGAAGTACTGGATTTGATTTCCCAGTACCATATAAACCAGTTGTAATGGTATATGCCTGCAATCCCAGTACTTGAGAGAAAGAGGCAAGAAGACAGAAGTTCAAGCTCACCCTCAACTACACAAAGAATTCAAGCCCTACCTTGATTAGAGACCCTCCTGTCTGAGGAAAAAAGTGGTAGAAATACAAATGCATCTCAGTGTTTGGTGAATGTACAATATAAACAACACATTCAGAAATTACTACATGATTGAGTCTTATAAAACATTCCTACTTAGTTTTAAGATTTATTTTATGTGCATGAGTATTTGCATACATATGTGCATAATATAGTACTTATACTATATGTGTGCCTGGTGCACACAGGAGCCAAAAGAGAGAGTTGGATCCTGATGGAACAGGAATTACAAATTGTTATAAGCATCCATGTGATGTGGGGAATTGAACTCTGGTCCTCTGGAAGAGCAGCCAGTGCTCTTTACCCTTGAACTTCTTGATTACTCTCTCCTACAAGCTTGTTACTGTGTGGTGCTTCCCTAAATCAGATTTCAACACATATGTCTCTAGTTTTGCAGCATTTTACAAAATAAACTGGTATTAGATCTTCTGTGTTGTTTTCTAAGAGTTCTACATGTCAGGCTATGGGTTTTAATTACACAATGCTAGTAGAATAAAGTCCACTAGTGTAATAAAGATCTTTGGTTTTGTAAAAACACAATGTGGCATCTTGGTAGTGGTCGGGGCTTCATATGCTTCAGTCTTTCAAGTAGGCTGAACTCCAAGATTTCCCTGGATTTCATCTCCACAGTACAGAGAATGTGCTACTATGTCGATGGATTTGCTAAATCTAATAGAAGTTGGAAGATTTGTAAGTGACACTGGCAAAGTTTCTCAAAACTAGATTTTCCCAAGATTCATGCCTGTGAATCAATTTGTAGCCAAATATGAAAACATCATGTGAAACTTTACACCCAATGAATTGCAAGTATGCAATATCTCCAGACATCTTCTTTTCTATACACTGAGATCATGATAATTTTTCTTAAAAATAATTTTAAGAAAAATATTATATATTAACAATAGAGTTAAAGATGAGGGCTTCTCTTGTATAACAGTTTCCTCTGAGATTGAAACATTCTATACTGCAGATAACTCCTTAGGCAGGAAGGTTAACAACTCAAAATCACTTCAGGAAGTCCCTGAAACTGACCAGATTCACTACCCCCCCCCCCAATGCTGAGAGTATCTCTGAGACCCATTGAGGCTAAATTACAAAGAAGACTCTGAAATCCGACCAGCTTCCTGGAAGAAGCAGAAACTAACCAAGCTGCCTGGAAGAGGCTTAGATTAACTGAGTCACTTGGAAGGGACATTGTCTAACCTGTTGAGCTTCCTGCAGACTGTGCAGTGTGCTCCAGTTTCCCAGATTTTGTGACTTGTCACCCATAGAGGGGTAGCTTTGGAGATAAAGGTGTCTATGAGTCATTTCTGCTCTTGAAGTAGCCCTCCCCTACACATTTGTAAGTAATTCCAATAAAACTCATGTGTTTACCAAGTTGGACTTTGGTGCTATCCACACTTCAGTCTGTTTTGTTCTGCCTCTCTGGGGTAAGCAAATGGGTATTGTGTCTCCCCAGGAACAGTCTTATAACAGAACAGCTTCTTTATTGGTTAATAGTCTGTGCTTTTTAGCTAGGGATTTGACATTTAACAAAACAGTTTGCTCTATTGGAAAATGTGAGGACAAAAGCATAAAGAAACTACAATTAACCTTACAAACATAGAATGCAGAGCCCTTTTAAAAAGAAAAGGGGCTTGGCTGGATTCTTCAAAAGGGCAGTATTGGAGCTGGCAAGATGGCTGAGCAGGAAAGGCACTGCTGCCAATCCTGGCAACATGAGTTCTATTTCTATGGCCCATGTGATGAAAAGAGAGAGCTATTTCTCTTTGTTCTCTCAGCTCCACATGCAGGCCATGGTATATGTAAACACACACACACACACACACACACACACACGTGAGCGCACACACGCACACACGCACACACATAAACATACACCCTAATAATAATAATAAATGAACAGATTTTTTTTAAAAATCAGTGTAACAAAAAAAATAATGGTAGAAAGTCACAATAACAACAACAATAACAGCAAAAGACACAATGACCAAATACAAAGTATATGTCTAAATGTGTAGTTGAAAATCATAATCATTAATAGCATGTAAGAAAGAATTCAGATAATTATGTTAATATAAGATTTAATAGGCATATTATGATCCTAGGAATCTCTGGTAAGCTGGATAACAGTATTGTAGCTGTGCAGGAGGAGGTCCTTATTTTTAGGAGACAAAAGATAAGGAAAGTGTATGCTGTCTGCAGCTAGAGAGGAAGGGAGGGGGGTAAGGGAAAGAAGGAAATGACTAATAGTGTATATTCCAACCGGAATATATATGATGAGTACATGGGTGTTTATTGTGTTACTTTATGTCAACTTTTGGGGCCACTTGAAAATTAATGAGAAATTTGAAGAAAATCACATAGGATTTGGGGATCCAGCCTGATTCCCAGCTCTGCCCCATATCAGCTTACAAAGTTATTGCAATTCTCTGAACCTTGATATTCTCATCTGAAAGGATTGAATCGCAGTAATTTTTATGTCAATGAATTGTTATTAAAAGTACACCAGGCAATACCTAAAGTGTTCATGTGTTCTATATAGACTGGTATATATCGCTGTCAGTGTGACCATTGCTGGTTTTAAAGGCATGAAGGAGTCATGAAGAGCAGCTGAGGATTGGCATTGAAGGGCAGCAACAGTCTTCCTGCAGAGGGGTCAGGAGAGGTCAAGATGGCATTTCCAAAATAGAAATGCCAAGATCAAAGTGGTCATGGGATGAAGCTGAGACACATGGCAGCCCTAAGCAGGTGAGCCTAGGTGTTTGAGAAAGGGAACTGAACAAGTCATGGGAGCAAGCCAGTAAACAGCTTTCCTCCAGTGGTCAGTTCCTGCCTCCCTGTTGCTGCTTAAGCTTGTGTCTTCCTTTGATGATAAACTGTAACCTGCAAGCCAAATAAATCCATTCCTGTCATAGTGTTTATCATAAATGGGAAGGAAACTAAAACGTGGATACACTTATAAACCAGATTCTAATGGAAGAAGTCTGCTCATCTTCAGCAAGTTTCTGATACACAGAACTCTGCTGCCCTTCAAAGGCTGTGTGCAGAAGGATTAGGATTATTTGGGAGTCAGTCATTGGCTTTGGTCTTGTTAAGGTCATGGGGGATGCTAACAATGATAACAGTGGCCTGGTCAGTTTTGTAGGTATTTTAGTTTGCTTTCTTGTCAATATCACACAAGCTAGAACTATCTGAGAAGATAACTCAATTGAGAAAATGACTCCATCAGATTGTCTGGAAGCAAACCTATGAGGAATTTTCTTCATTAATAATTGGTGTGAGAGGGCCCAGTCCACTGAGAATGGTGTCACCCTTGGACAAATGCTCCTGGAATGTATAGGAAGGCAGATTGAGCAAGCCACAAAGAACAAGCCAATAAGTAGTGTTCCTCCATGGTCTCTGCTTCAGTTCTGGTCTCCAGATTCCTGCCTTGACTTCCCTCAATGATGAAGAATGGTCTAAGAGCTATAAGCTGAAAGAAACCCTCTCTTCCCCAAATTGCCATTGGTCACAGAGTTTTATCATAGCAACGGAAACCTAGGACAGGCAACTTCTACCAATTGAAACCTTATGTGTGCCAAACTTTATCTAAGTAGTGTTCCTTCTGTTATTTAGGATGAGTATATCTTGGCCTAATATTTCACTTCTGAGAAAGCTGAGCTGTTACAAAGTGTTCCTCCCTTATGTGAGGTCCAAATGAGATAAGCAAATGTGCTTGAAACTGGGAAGAGCTGCACAGATGCAAAAGACAGTCTGTCTCCGGGAAGGAGCAGGGTACAGTGTTTGCTTCCTTCTCTAAACCCTTCCTGTGGTAACCTGTGGACACAGATGTGCTGGAAACCCAAAGTGGGATGTAAAACATGGTTTTCTGCTTGAAATTGCAAGAGACAGGCTGGCCATTGCTCCCCAATATCCTACAATTTGAGTTTCTCTGCCCATGTTCTTTTCATTAGGAGATCACCCTTTGCAGCTTTCTAGAAGCCTGTCATCTTATGGATCCTAATGGAGAATCTTGAGAGAATCACATAAACTACTAAGGACTTGGCCAGAATGAAAATATGTAAACAGCTAGCATGTTATGTTTGTATTGGTAATAAAATATTAGTGCTATTTTTCAACCTTAGAGTTTGCGGGGGTCCTATGTGTCACATTGCTAAATCAATCATTTAGGAAAACCCACAATTTGAAGATTTTTTCCTGATTCTCAGCGTTGGTATCATTTTCAATGCCATTGATATTCTGCAGCCACGTCAAAGCACCAAAGGCAGCTGTGACTAAAATGCAATCCCCAATTAAAATGAAGCAAGGCGGGGCATGTCACATAGAAATATTCTTTGTCCCATCCTTAGAAGTTACACTTGGGTGTTGTGTGCATCCCAATGTGGGGAATCTGAAAATTAAGTAAAAAAAAAATTAAGGTATTACTAAGATTTAAGGTAGTACTAGGTCACAGTGCTGCTTCTCTGTTTATTACTTGCCAAAAATGATTATCTACATTTCATGAGGACCCATATTTTAAAAATACCCTTTAATAAATCTCACTACAAAGTTAGGAACAGCATGAAAAACAGGCAGCATCGAAAGTGTGCTGTCATGTGGGGAAGTTCTCTGAGAAAAGTGCAGTCAGTGAATGGAACCTGCTGTCCCATAAAAGTGTCACTGTCAGAAAGAAAGATATTGTGCGTCTGGTGGCTCCAGCCTGAGATTTTAGCACTTGAAAGACTGAGGAAAGAAGGTCGCCTCTAGTTCAAGACCAGCCTGGATGACATAGGGTTTTTGTTGTTGTTGTTGTCTTTTTGTTTGTTGGTTTTTGTAGATCCTACAGATAGATAGGTAGGTAGATGGATGGATGGATGGATGGATGGATGGATGGATGGATGAACAGACACAGAGATAAAGTTTGGTTTAAAAATCCAAATGCTGGCATTGTCTAGAAAAGTTTCATACACCATCATAGCTGGCTCTCCAGCATCAGATTTTCCCCCATCTCCACCTGCCATCTTGCCATAGCAGAGCTGAGATCACAGACATGCTCTACCAGGTCCAGTTGTACATGGGTTTCAGGGATACAAACTCAAGTAGGTCCTCACGCTGGTGCATGCAGCAAGTTCTCTACCCATAGAGAATCTCCACAGTCTGAATGTGTTCATTTTTACTTTTCACAAAACAGAGCCACCGAAACTTGTTACTAAAATATTTTGGCTTATATTAAAGTACCACATTCCCACCTGCACATTAACAACTCACAGGCAGTTGAGGGTGGAAGAACTAACATTTCTAACCATTGGTTCCATGGAAGAGAGAACTACCAATAACAGGAGGAAAGGGGACATTGTTTTTAGAATGAAATCGTATTAATAATAATGGATTGTTCTGCATGTTCTGAGTGCGTGCATCAAGCTGGCTGATCTTTTGGCATTATTATTTCATATTTGCCATGAACAGCACACATTGTAGTATCTTCAAAAAGGCCCAACAGATACTTCTCTCCTGCAAAACACCATTCACTACACCCTGAAAATGAACACCTGTTTGAAGTCTTGAATCTTGAGTAATTTGTGAACCAAGGTATGGGAAGGGGAGTTTGAGAATCAGAAGTTGAGGGGACTCATTCACCAAATGCCACAGTCTCCAACCTAGAAAGATCAGTCTTGTCCATCCCTCTCAGAGAGGCCACTTGCTTTTGTGGCCAGTTGTTTCCTGGGTGCTCCATCTGTTGTTTTGCAAGTGCTCAGCTTTGCCTGAGTCACAGAACTAAAACCCACCTCACCTACCTCTGTTCCCCTGGAGTTCATGGATCTGGAGGCTCCATGAGCCTTCGTTAGAGAATCCCCATCGTGTGTGCTGCAACCACAATCTGAAGACCCTGGTTTGTTAGGAGCCCCATGGAGCGAGATTTTCTATCAGGATGCTACAGTCTGAGAACATCTACGTGGCTTGTTTCATAGATAAACATCACAGAGAAAACACATAAATCACCGCACAGCAACAACCTCAGAAATTCATATATCATTTCAGAGCAACGACCAGAAAAGGATTCCTTTTGTTTTAAATGTCATCAACTGTCAGGAGACATTCCTTCCCCTATTGCAACAGGATCCCTCTATTGTGTTACCTGAGATCCTGGGTTGAGTGTCTGCAGGTGCTGAACCAGTATTTCAGGGTCTGGATAGTAAATGGGAGAATGAAGGACAAAAGGAGGTGGGGGTCAATGAATGCTGGGGGAGAAGGGGCTGTGTTCCCTGTCCTTGCTTACTTAGGAAAACTGTACTCACACAATATACCCTTTCAACTCTCCTTCATCCACCAGAACAGGATAGAACTGGAAGTTCCCTATTCTCATGCTGGAGCAATCAATTATGTAGACATTAAGTACCTGATTATGAATCAAGCTGTAACACATGTATATTCTTTCATTTAGCAATTCCACATGCTCGAGCTTTCCCTATCAGGTATTCAAATGAATCATCAAAGGGACTCACCAAACTCTCTGCCACAGCAAAGGAAGACAGCAGGATGCTCTTCAATGGAGGACAGATTAGGTAATTGTGGTTAGTTGACCGGTGCAGATACGAATGGTACGTTCATTTGAATTTTAGGTAGCTAATCATTAATGAAGATGAATATTAATGAATTAATAATTGTCAAATAAAAAATACAATTTAGAACAAAAGGCCGCCAGGCAACTCCAGTGTGCTGGACTAATCTCAAGAAAGTTTATCAGTGAGGTGTCTGTCACAGTCCTTTGGTGAGTGATAGTGACAGTGGTGTGATTTCTATTTTCTTCCTTTTGGTGCACCTTCGGAGGGTTGGTTGAAAAGATCAAGTGGCATTTTGGTAATTAAATATTTGTTTTTGTTCAGAAAAAGATTGTTCTTTCTGTAAAATTCACACTCCCCTTAATCACTTGCTAAGACATAGGGGGCTTGGGGTGGGGGTGGGGGGCACCGGAAAGAGATTTCCTCAAGATTTTAGGGCCTACAAGGTGAGTCTGTGGCATAGGATGACCTTTGTGATTAGCATACGGGGTCTTGTGGGTCATAGGTATCACCTCATGTGTGTCATGAGATGATAATCCTATTCGAAATTTTATCCAATTCACAGTTAGTAGTTTTTCTTCCACCGTGTCCCTGATCCTCACCAGGAAACTGTAGCATCCCTGTTTTAGAATGAGGAAACCCGCTCCGTTTTCTCATTTGTTAAAGACAAATGACTATCTTACATCAAGAGTTCTTCTGAGAGGAGAATAAGCTAACAGACATAAAATGCTTGAAACACAGGCCAGTGTACACTGCGTTTTCACTTGAGTCCTCACAGAACAAGCTGTTACTGATGTGGTCAACAGGACTAAGTGGCTTAGTTTCTCAAACCTCCAATGAGTCTGGTTTTCCTAATCACGCTGTTGAAATTTTCTTTGAAATGACAGAGCTGCGGCTACTCCCCCTAGAAGCAGGAAGTTCTGTGAAGGGCCATTTCAGCAATGAAATAACTCAGTACGTTTCGGTCGACAGTTCAGAGATTGCTGGGCATGTGACTGTTCCCAGATGCTCACAGTGCCCAAAATGGACTAAAGTGAGAGTTTTTGGATTTGAACCAAGTAAGAGGATATAGGGTTGTGGATGGATTAGTGTTGTTACCGTGGGAATGTTCCCTTATCACAGGAGTGGAGTTGGTATCAAGTGTGTGGGCCTATCTTGCTTTTTTTTTTCCAGCGTAAAGGCCACGTCAGATGCCAATATCAGGTTCGTAGACTCCCCCACTCCAGAATGGGTGAGTCAGATATTTATAAGATACATAGTCTGTGACATTCTGTTGCAGCAACAGCAGGCAGACATGTATTAAAACTTAAGGGAGCTGGAAGTATGCATATTTTAGAGGATACATTCTGAGCTCTTCTGCCCCTTCCTACTTCTTAGTAAAAAATAACTTGCTTCCTTATCTAATTAAAATAAAAAGGAAGCATTCTAACTTTAGGTGCATATGGCTCAGCATATAGCAACTTGAGTGATATTTCTTCTTAATTACTAAGAAAATTAAATAAGATGGAGATGATGCTAAATCACATTATTAACTATGTTATCTACACAATGTAATTCTGCTTCATCATTCAATTTTGCATTAGAAATATATGAGCAAATGATCACAACGTATATAGAAACTAAAAACTGACAGACTATTACAAGGCAACATATAACTATAAGACAAAATGGGGATAATAAACAATGATGTTAATTATTCACCTCATGATAAATTCACTGAATGATATATGTTTATATGTATGTATATGTACATGTACATGTATATGTATAAACAACAGATATATATACAACAAATATGTATGTTGTATACAGGTGTGTGTGTTATACAAATATTTCCTGTTCACATCTCAGAACAACCCTAGGGGATAGAGGTGATTATTTTCCCCACATTACAGGTGAGCAAGTTAAACTAAGAATAATTTTTCTAGGGACCAGCTGGGATTAGAATCTAGGTGTGACTATATCCAAATTCCAAGTCTTTGGCCAAATAGGGAGAATGAATACATGAAAGGTGTGTCTGGAGAAGGAAAAGGAAATGGAAGAGAATGAGGAAGAATGGGAAAGAAAGAGACAGAGGAGGAGAAGAGGGAGTGAAAGAAAGGAAGGAGATGAAGAGAGGAAGAGGAAGGGGAAGAAAGGGAGACCGTGGAGGAGGAGTTCAGGACACTTTATCGATGTATTCTGTGGAATGTATCATTCTCCTTTGCACAGTGGTTCTCAATCGTCCTAATGCTGTGGCCCTTTAATACAGAACCTCATGTTGTGGTGACCCCCCCACAACAATAAAATTATTTTCATTACTGCTTCATAACTGCAATTTCACTAGTTATAATTATTATGTAAATATCTGTTTCCAACTGTGACCCCTGTGAAAGGTTTGTCCCCAAAGAGGTCACAACCGATTTCCCAGAATGACAGACCCTTTCCTGACATATCCCACCCCACCCCCCGTTTGCAAAACAGAGGCTAAGCATCAAGAGATAACAGCACCTCTCATTGATTTTCCAGCTCTGTTCCCTATCACTGCTAAGCCTGGGTTACAAGAGAACAAGTTCTTGAAGTCAGCCTCCTAGGAGCGGCACAGTGTTCTGTACAATCTGATGAATTACCTACATTAAGTGTGCTTTCAGGTTTGAATGAGTGGGTTTATTAATTAAAGAGTATATTAAAGTACTAGTATGTAGAGGGATAGAAGCCACAAAGAGATAACAAAGTGTGAAAATAGAAGTACACACTATCCAGCAAAGACGCTGGGAGCAGCCTGATTGACAGAGCAAACAAAGGTACTGTCACCAGCTTAGAAGTGCCCAACAGAATCTCCTTGGGAAGCTGATGTCGCCTCCCAATTGAGCTTTCTCTCTACTGATGAGCTGAACTTTCCCACTGCAGACAATTTTATATCATGAGATACACCCTGTTGAATATGGCTCGCCTTCTGTCTGTTCTCAATGATACAATGTCTTCGCTCTTGGACTATTTTGGCATTCACATCCTTCTCTGTCAGAGCTCTGCAGGCCATCATTGGATAATAGATCTTAGAGTTATTTGAGATAAATAATCTCAGGTCTAAAATGGGGGTTACACTGCTTCCAAAGTCAATTTTTCAATGAGCTAGAGCAGCGCATGACAATTTGCTAATATAACGTCCATCGCACCTGGTGGTAAAGAATCTGCCTAGCAATGGGTAAAGTCCAGTCACCTGTCACTCCAGCAACTGGAGAGCCTACAGAAGTGGCCTCTGAGAGTGACCTCTCTCTGTGACCCAGGGACAGTTAGTGGACCTGGTGTTAACCAGGTCCTGTCATTAACTGTATCTGGGGCTGGAGAGATGGCTCAGTGGTTAAGAGCACTGATTGTTCTTCCAGAGGTCCCGAGTTCAATTCCCAGCAACCACATGGTGGCTCGCAACCATCTGTAATGGGATCAGATGTCCTCTTTTGGTGTGTCTGAAGACAGTGACAGTGTATTCATATACATAAATAAATAAATCATTAACTGTGTCTGGGGACCAGACACCTTCCATGACACCTAGCCTTCCATGAAAGTCCTCAGTCAAGTCCTCAGACACCAACCATCTTTATCTGCTCTCTCCAGGAATGTAACAAATGTCGTTCTAACATAACACTGCTCTCGTTGACTGACCTGAAATATATGCTGGGAAGTAAGGACCTACCATCCCTGTAATAGCAAGTTACAGTCCAGGATGTCAAAACAAGCACCCATTACTGTCCATGTGGAGAGACAGCTTATGGATTAATGGTAATTTGAGGCTCTAGGACTTTGTTGCTTCTGGTTATTTTCCAACTTAAGACAGTATTTTAAGATCCAACAAATGAGCCAGGTAACGGTGGTACATGCCTTCAATTCCAGCACTTGAGAGGTAGAGACAGGAGGATATCTGAGTACTTGAGGCCAGCCTGGTCTACAGAGTGAGTTTCAGGGCCGCCTGGGCTACACAGAGAAACCCTGTCTTGAAAAATCTTAAAAAAAAATTAGATCAGAGTGTTCTTTTTAATGCAGCTTTTAAGCTGCACTGATTTGTAAATTATTATATGTATAAACTAAAGTTTACAGCGATGGTCATATATTCATTTAATCATGTAAACTGAAAAATAAATTGATATAGTAAAATTGGCACAAATTTGCATTTTGGTACCCATTTAGAAGCCATATAAATTGTAATTTTAAAGGATGAGATGGGAATAGTAGTAGGTATATACTTTAATCCCAACAGAAGTTCCACTGCTCTGGGAGGCAGAAACAGGCAGATTTTTGTGAGCTTAAGTTTAAGGCCAGACGGTTCTAAGTAGCATGTTCCAGGCCAATCAGAGTCACACAGTGAGACTCTGCCTCAAAAAAAAAAATGCATCAACAGACTGAAATCCACTGAATATATACTATTCTTTGCGAATGAATTTGAAGTTTTTCAGAAGTAATGATGGTTTTACACATTGTGTGTGTGTGTGTGTGTGTGTGTGTATGTGTGCGTGCGTTGAAAGAGAGAGAGAGAGAGAGAGAGAGAGATAGGGTTCTACTTTATCTCAAGGTAGCTTAGACCTCCACTGTGTAGCCCAGGCTGACCTTGAGTTCAAGGCAACTCAAGGCAATCCTCCTGTCTCAGCCTTCCAAATGTGGGATAACAGATGCTAGCCACCAGGCCAAGCTGTCCTCAGACATTTTAGGCAGCTTCTCCCTTCTCTTCCTTCATCATTGCTACTCCCTTAAGGCATAACTCTACTGATACTATAATAAATTAACTTCCATATTTTCCAGATAGATGAAGAAACACCATTGGCCAGTGTTAGATACTATTGACAATGAATTCAAGGGAGCAGCTGCTTTTCTTGGTTAGACTTGTGAGGCTTACGTCATCTTCTGTAATATTGCATGTCCATTCCCATAGGGGACCAGGTAGTAGTACTTTACTCTAAAAATACCCTTCCTTTTCCACTGGGATTTCTAAGTTGTCTGAAAACTCCCTTAACTGAGTGCACATGTGTGTGTGTATGTGTGTGTGTGTGTGTGTGTGTGTGTGTGTGCATTCATAGCAATGGAACATGAAGTATAGCAGCAGTTTTGTTGCTTTTAGGGAAATGGGTTAGTTTTCCCCACAGAGGTATAACATAGCCTTTGTACAAGAGAAATGTGTACCTGCTACCCACAGGAAAAGGCCAGATTTCACGGAAACATGACTTAGAAACTTTCAGATTCTGTCTAATTTTCTCTCTTGCTTCAGACAGAGGTAAGCCTTACTCCAGCCAAGCCTTCTGTATGTTTGTGTTTTGCACTGGACACTCCACTGGCCCTGAATTATACACATCATTTTTAAAGATTATTTTAGCAGTTGCTGTTGTTTGGGATACAGGGCATTTGTTAGTCCATCTGTCTTTGAACTCACTGCATAGCTAAGGATGGCTTTGGTGTCTGATCCTCCTGTCCCCACCTCTTCAGAGCTAGAATTACAGAGTGGCTTGCCACTCTGCCGAGGTTACGCAGTACTAATGATTTAGTCCAGGGCTTGAGCATGCTAGACAAGCACCCTACCAACTGAGCTACATCCCCACACTTCACAAACGTTATTGTGGAAAAACTTACATGGAAACTCAATATGCACCAACATCTTTCTTGTCCTTATTCCCCAATAATATAGCAAAGCAAGCATTTCCATTGCACACAATAAGATAAATAAGCTAGGAACAAGTTAAAGTATGTGGAAGGATGTGTGTAGGTTATATGCAGCCATGAAGATATATCATCATACAATGGACTTGAACATCAGTAGATTTTAATATCCCGGAAGGATCCAAACCTAGCCTTTGTCCCTGTTGTCCTCTATACCAGGAATTCTCTCAGAATCCCCGTTCCCTGATAGATTTACACAAAATTTAACTTACTTATTGTGTATTGGCATATATTCCTTGTACATACATTCCTTGTACATATTGGGCTGGATTTGAAAAAGATGGTTTCCTTCAAGCTTCTCAAAATACTCACCCCTCTTATCCCTCTTTTTCCTCTTCTGCTGACCCCCTTCTCCCCCACCTCCCTTCTTCTTTCATGACATATCTATGTGATTTGATGTGTCTATATAGGATCTAGAATCCACAAGTAGGAAAAAAAGTGATCTTTTTCTGAGTCTGGCTTATTCTGCTTAACGTGAGGATCTCAAGCTGTATGGTTTTTCTTATAAGGAATACAGTTTCATTCTTCTTTATCGCTGAATGAAATTCCATTGTTATATACACCTCATAGGCATTATCTATTCATCTGTTGACCTAGGCTGATTCCATGTCTAGGTTACCAATAGACATAGTCAAGAGTTTTCCGAATAAAAATGGATACTATATACACACAGTGAGCATAAATGCTCAAATGTCACTTCCTCTGTCACACCATCCCTGACACCCTGAGCTAGATTTAGCCATGCTTTCTCTTCCATATCTTTAGTATACTTTAATGTGTCTATAGTGTTTATCAGTCACAAAAAATGAAGCAAGATCTTTAAACATCCAAATTGCTTCCTGGATTTTTGGAGTTCCAAGACCTCTCGGAGCACAGTGGTTCTATGAATGTGGATGAGTGAATGGCAGACAGAGACACGGTCTTAGAAATCAATTTAAGTTTCTTCTAAATAAACAGGACTCCAATGAATTTTGCATCAAAAAGACATGAAACTCCTATTGAACCTATGTAAGTGTATTTGAACACACATTGTTGTAGCATCCATCAGTTTTCCCAAGGGAATTTGTGATATCAATTCCAAGTCTCCAGTATAACTCAGTCTACTTAAAAAGACAAAACTTATATTTGTTCTGTTACATGGTTAAAACAAAAACAAATAACAAAGCTGCGAAGGACATTTGCGCTTACAAGCTTGCAGGGTCCTGCAAGTCTAGAGTTTACCCCATTCATTCCCATGTCCCATGTGGAATTATCAAATGACCAGGGAGTGTGGGTGGGTAACAAATGAGGGAGATTCTTCTCTCTTCCTGTTGAGTCAGACCTCCAACTGGAGGAAGTGACCTTAATTTGTGGATGGCTTGTTGTTTGAAATTGGAAGCTACATCACAGCCCTGCTCCTTGTGGCTTTTCCTTCCTAGCTTCATAAATTTCCCTTACATTTGCAGCCAGAGTGAGTTATTTACCATTTCCCAATCTGGTGTTTGTGTAGCATCACAGGCAAAAGTTAATATGTGCTCTAGCTGCCCCAGGGACTCCAAGGCAGCAGTAATGAGAGAATTAATCTATCAATGTGGTCTCTAAAAGGCACCTCCAGGCTAGATTCTTGAACAAAAGGCAGAGGGGAACAGAAAAGATCTGTTGGTACCACCATTACCTAAATGGATGCAAATGAAGCCAAATTGAAAATGTCTGGTCTTAGCAGAGGGCTAAGAATCAACAGACCGGCAATTTGCATGTTTTATTGTAATGGTGAATCCGGACACAATGACTGAGCTGGGATACAGGCAGCTCAGGAAGGCAATTGATCCTCACATTTACTTTCCCTGTCTTGACAAGAGTAGAAAATGGCAAGGCTTTCGGAACTTGCAGGAGCTTCCAAGCTGGGAGAGCATGCTGACAGTTTAAGAGAACCTGGCATTGGTGCCAGCGAGTTGGTGAATCCCACTAGGCATCTTTTCCTGTTAGTTCTGGTCAAATGATGGTTTTTGGTGCCGAGTAATTAACTTTTATTGAACACTAATTCAGGTACGCCATTAAGTTCTTTATACACATTTCATCACTCAAGTCTCCTGGCTCTTGGGTAGATCCATCCTAGTTCCAACATCACGGGGAGAAGGCAAGGTAACAGCCCAGTTCACATAGCAAATGGGTGAGTCCAGACATAAAAACTTATTTGGCTAATCCCAGAGCCAGAGTTGTGGGCACGTAAAGTCATTTCTCTTTCTATTATCAAATCATCTGTTTATCAACTCTTTCACTCAGTAAAATTTATGAAACAAATCCACTAGTTGTTAAGTACTTGGATAGAAGGTAATACAAATATTATCCCTGCTTCCAAGTCCTTGTCTGTAATAAATATGCTAGAAATAATAAAAAAATTGTGGTTATTTTATGAAAACAGCAGAGAAGGTATTGTCATACTGCTCATCCCTGTTCCTCCTCCTCCTCTTCCTCCTCTTCCTCCTCCTCCTCTTCCTCCTCTTCTTCTTCCTCCTCTTCCTCCTCTTCCTCCTCCTCCTTGTTGTCGTTGTCGTCAGGACTCTACTGAATCTTTACTATGTGGTTGCTACTATACTTAATGGCAGAGGTGGTATTTAAATCCAGGACTTCCTGATCTTGAGGTTTCACATTTTAATGACATATGTGTACAAGTTGACATATGTGCATATTCGTGTGTGTGCACAAGCACGTGAAAATCAGCAGAACAAAGGATAATCTTGAATCTCTCTCTCCTCAAGTACTATCCACTTTTTGTTTCATTGAGTTTTGTTTTGTTCAGGGTCTGTCATTGGCCTGGAGCTTGCGCCTGGAGCTTGCCAAGTAGGCTGGGCTGGCTGGTCAGTGAGCCCCACAGATCTGGCTATCTCTGTGTCACCAGTCCTAGGATTACCAATCAGTGCCACCATACCTGGCTTTTGCACATGGGTTCTGGGGCTCAAACTCAAGTCTTTGCAGTTGAAATTGCAAGCACTTTACCAGCTAAAGGATATCTTCTTTATCCTTAAAGCCTTATATTTTAATCAAAGTATCTGCTGAAAGCTAAGAAAACAGTGGCTAAAGGCTAAGAAAACTGTCCATTTAAAGATTTTTAAAAATTATTGTTTGAGAGTTTTGTGTGTGTGTGTGTGTGTGTGTGTTTATAATGTGTTTTGATCAAATCTGCACTGTCCTCCATCTCCCAACTTTCCCCCCTCATATTCCATTCTTTTTTTAAACCTACCATGGGTGCAGGACTATCCCCTAGAGCACGGCACCCTATTAGAAGTCACATTCCTAAAAACACTGACACCCACTCTACCCCAAAAGCCATTAATTGCCAATCTTTAGCCAGAGGTGGGACTTCATGAGCCTCTCCCTTGTTAATGATGGCATTTTGACTGACTTGATCTTGTACAGGTCTTGTGTACACAGCTAAAACCATCACTGTGACATCATATGCATAGTAGCCTTGTTATGGCTGAAGAACCCTGTTTCGTGGCAGTTCTTTACAACCTCTAGCTTTTACGGTCTTTCTGCCTCCTCTTCTGCAGCGGTTCCTGACCCTTGGAGGAAGGAACTATGTCACAGCTGTCCCATTTAGAGCTGAGCGTGCCACAGTCTCTGATTGCACATGGATCAGTTGTGAGTTTCTGGACTATTTGTCATCTACTTCCAAAACACAATTCTCTGATTGTGGGGTTAAAGACAGGCACTTCAGAGGCAATTTAATGCCATTTCCCAGCAAGACTGGGGAGATGGTTTAACAGTTGAGAGCATTTGTTTGGTTCCCAGCAGCTACGTGACAGCTCACAACTGCCTATAACTCTGGTTCCAAGAGATCCAATACCCCCTCCAGGCCTCTTTGAACATTTTCACATATGTGGCTCACATAAACTCACACAGGTAAAAACTATGTAAGAAAAAAAAAACATAATGAAAGAAAGAAAGAAACAAAACCTGTCTCAGTTATACCATTCCTGGACAAACCCCAGAGGACTGTATCTCCTACTGTAGAGATGCCTTGTTCATTTATGTTCATTGCTGCTCTATTCATAACAGTCAGAAAATGGAAACAGCTCAGATGTGCACCAACTGATGAAAGGATAATGAGAATGTTGTATGCTTACACAATGGAATATTATTCAGCTATTAAGAAGAATAAAATTATGAAATTTGTGAGTAAACTGGGAATAATGATTCTGAATGCGGTAACTTAGACCCAGAAAAACAAACACCACACATTTTCTTTCATACGTAGAGCCTAACTTTGAATCCCTAGATAGCATGTTTAAGTTGCAGCACTTGTCAAAGTCTGGAAACTAGAAGGGTCCATGAGAAGTGGGGGTGTATTAGAGGATGGACAGTAGAACACAGATTATAGTTTGAAGGGGAAAAGGAATAATGGGGAACAGAGGTTGTCTTAGTTAGGGTTTTACTGCTGTGAATAGACACCATGACCAAGGCAACTCTTTTAAGGACAACATTTAATTGGGGCTGGCTTACAGGTTCAGAGGTTCAGCCCAGTATCATCAAGGCAGGAGCATAGCAGCATCCAGACATACATGGTGCAGACAGAGCTGAGAATTCAACATCTTCATCAGAAGGCTGCTGATAGAATACTCACTTCCAGGTAGCTAGGAAGAAGGTCTTAAAGCCCACACCCTCAGTGACACACCTACTCCAACAAGGCCACACCTTCTAAAAGTGCTCCTCCTTGGGTTAAACATACACAAACCATCACAGAGGGTAACTGCAGTGGAGGATGGGAGGGAAAACTGGAGGAAGTAGTGTAGGAAGGGAGACCAACACTAAAGACTTTTGAAAAGCCATATAGAAACCTACTATTTCAGAAGCTTCCTAAAGCACACACACACACTCACATACACTACATATATACAACATGTATATGTACATGTACATGTGTGTATGTGTATATGTATGCATATATGTATATATGTGTATATGTGTATATGTGTATATACACAGCTATACATGCATGTTGTATATATGTATAATACATGTATATATGCATAGGCATATATACATCATATATATGCTATGTGTATGTATATATGTATATATACAACATACATATGTTGTGTGTGTGTATGAAATTACCCTATTAGGGTGGATGTCTCTCCCTAACACATAGAATATTAAACAAAAATGCTAAGATTAGGTGTCTCTTTTTCATTTGTTGGTCAGTCAGATTTCATAGACACCCCCAAACATTACATACTATTGCCACTGTTCCAGCTTTCCCTCTAGAATATGACAATAAGGTCTGGTTGCTGAAGACATCACTCTTGAGTCTTAGGGTATGGAGAAATCGAGCTGGTACTATTGTGGCAGCTTCATTCCTACTGGCCAGCTTTCATAGTGCTGGAAAGTTCTACACATACTACTAAGGGGCAAGGTTATCAAAATCTCACCCAGCTGTGAACCTAGTGAGCTAAGATAAGGACTGATCTTGCAAGGTATGTCCATGGGTACAATAGTGGCACAAATATTTTGGGAGTAACTGTAAAGGTTTGTGTATTTAACCCAGGGAATGTCACTATTAGGAGGTGTAGCCTTGTTGGAATGGGTATAGCCTTGTTGGAGTATGTGTGTCACTGTGGGCACGGGCTTTAAGACCCTAGTCCTAACTGTCTGGAAGTCAGTATTCTGCTAGGCCCCCTTCAGATGAAGATGTAGAACTCTCAGCTCTGCCTGCACCATGCTTGCCCAGACTCTGCCACGCTCCTGACGGCCTGAACCTCTGAACCTGTAAGCCAACCCCAATTAAATGTTGTCTTTTATAAGACTTGTACTGGTCATGGCGTCTGTTCACAGCAGTAAACCCTAACTAAGACAGTAACCATTTCTGGATTTGCTTCAAAGAGTCATGGTACAGCAACTGGGTTACAGCAGCTTAAGAGTAAGAAAAGCTGCCACACTCTAAGGGTTTTGTTCCTGTAGATCTTTGGAACTGACAACACCTGCTCTTGTTGAGTGGTCTTCCTCTCCTTCCTGAAGGCCAGTCTTATGTGTACAAGGAGAAAATGAAGTTCAGAAAAAGAATAAGTGACTCACCTGAGTTCCCCATACAAGGGGTGCAACATTTAGGCCTAGGTTCATTGGCTCTAAAGTCCAAGGTTTTGTTTATCCAGAATGTTCCCAGTACAAATGTTCCGAAAGATTCCAAGCTTTCCAAAAGGTAGTTAACAGCTTGAAGGATTCAGTCTGCTATTTAACACCAAGGTTACTAAAGTCCTCCTTGTCTTAAGATTCATGTGGTATTATTTTTCTCCTGTTTTTAAGATGCTTGGAAAGATGATGATGGTGGTGGTGGTGGCAGTGGTAGAGGTGGTGATGAAGGAGATGCTCTGTGTGTGTGTGTGTGTGTGTGTGTGTGTGTGTGTGTGTGTGTGTGTGTGTGTGAGTGAGTGTAGACAGAGTCAAGAGGAAAAAGAAAGAAAGATGTTTAGAGACAAAAGAATTGTCAAGGACCTGACGGAACCTAGGTAACCTACTTAATAGACTGTGAGGGTCTGGCTTTCATGTATGGCTAACAGCTTGCTTCTGGAGGGTTAAGCAGCAGGGAGAGACACTTGGAAGAAGGAAAATTTCCATGTTTAGTTTACCTTTAACTTTGTGTATCCAAAACCAAATATTTGCTACACAAGGCCATTCCTGGAGTGTGGCTGGACTTTGGATTTAACTTCCTCTCCAGGGGTCGGGATGGAGCATTGGAAGATGATCCATGAGAGGAATAAGATCATTTATGAAGCACCTATCAGTAATAGAGAGCTTTCTCTAATTCTCTCTGCCATGACTGGAAGGTAATCTTCCCTCCAGAATTCATGTCATTGTTTAATTCCTGCTGTGGTGGTCCTAAGAGGTAGGTAGGGCCTTTGGGTAAATGAACTAATGTCCTTATGAAAGACATTTCAAAAAAAGTTTATCTTTTTTTGGGGGGTGCAGCGAACTTTATTGATGGTATTCAAGAGAGAAGGGAGGGCTCCCTAGGCCCCTCCTGTTATTATGGGGTCTGGGATGGAATTGTGAGGGAGATGTTCAGTGTTGGGGGCTGAGTTGGGATGGGGACTCCTCAGCAACTGGGGGCCTCTCTTGCTCTCAGTATCCTTGCTGGGCTGGGTGGTCCAGGGTTTCTTACTCCTTGGAGGCCATGTAGGCCATGAGGTCCACCACGCTGTTGCTATAGCCGTATTCATTGCCATACCAGGAAATGAGCTTTACGAAGTTGTCATTGAGAGCAATGCCATCCCCAGCATCAAAGGTGGAAGAGTGGGAGTTGCTGTTGAAGTCACAGGAGACAACCTGGTCCTCAGTGTAGCCCAGGATGCCCTTTAGTGCACCCTCAGATGCCTGCTTCACCACCTTCTTGATGTCATCAGACTTGGCAGGTTTCTCCAGGCGGCATGTCAGATCCATAATGGATACATTGAGGGTAGGAACACGGAAGGCCATTCCAGTGAGCTTCCCGTTCAGCTCTGGGATGACCTTGCCCACAGCCTTGGCAGCACCAGTGGATGCAGGGATGATGTTCTGGGCTACCCCACGGCCATCACACCACAGCTTTCCAGAGGGCCATCCACAGTCTTCTGAGTAGCAGTGATGGCATGGACTGTGGTCATGAGCCCTTCCACGATGCCAAAGTTGTCATGGATGACCTTGGCCAGGGGGGCTAAGCAGTTGGTGGTGCAGGATGCATTGCTGACAATTTTGAGGGAGTTGTCATATTTCTCGTGGTTCACACCCATCACAAACATGGGGGTATCAGCGGAAGGGGCGGAGATGATGACCCTTTTGGCCCCACCCTTCAGGTGAGCCCCAGCCTTCTCCATGGTGGTGAAGACGCCAGTAGACTCCACAACATACTCAGCACCAGCGTCACCCATTTGATGTTAGTGGGATCTCGCTTCTGGAAGATGGTGATGGGCTTCCCGTTGATGACAAGCTTCCCATCCTCAGCCTTGACTGTGCCGTTGAACTTGCCATGGGTAGAGTCATACTGGAATATGTAGACCATGTAGTTGAGGTCAATGAAGGGGTCATTGATGGCAACAATCTGCACTTTGTCAGAAGAGAAGGCAGCCCTGGTAACCAGGCGCCCAATACGGCCAAAGATGAGCCCTATTGTGTTCTAGTTAAACAAACTTGTCAGTGTTGTTCTTTAAAATAGATTTAAGTATGATCACTTGCTGTCTAATTTTTAATCTTTACTTGCATTTTCTTCTCTTCTTTTGGAGGCCTATAACCTGACAATTCACAAGTTTTCTAGCTCTCCAAAGAGAGCTTTGTTTCACATACTTTCCTTTGTTATCAAAGCATGGGTCCTGCTTACTGTGTGGTTGGGCTGCTCATTGGGAAGCATGTTACTAAGAAGGTCAGTCATCCTCAGAAAGATCTATTGAAAGATCCATAGAATAGAGAATGTAAGGCTATTGATCCAGGAATCCTACTTTTAGAATCTAATCATAAGGAAAGTATAAGAAAATAGATATTAAAAATATATATTATCTTCATGTATTATATGAGCTTAAGGTCACCTTATTTAAGTTTTTCACTGTTATAAAGCACAATGCAGCCATTATAATATAGCCTACATATTATCATAATGTATACTAAACATACTGTATACAATATATATTATCATAATGTATAGTAAACATATAAACACAAAGTATATAATGACTTTCACATATTATACATAATGATATTGATATAATTTATTACTTGCAAGATTGAATATTTAAAGGATATTATTTGGAATTAAATTGTAAATTGGAGTCTACTGATACCACAAATTGAATGCCACAGAATAATGAAAAATATTCTGGGGATATATGTATTAATAGGAAAATTATAATATTAGTTACATTTAGTCCATTTATGCCCTGACATATATATTATGTAAACAAATATGAGTCAGAAGTCTAGTGTGGTAGTGCACACATCTAATCCCCACACTACGGATGCTGAGGCAGGAGGATCAAGAGTTTGGGCTAGCCTGTCTTACATAGCAAGATCCAGTGTCAAACAAATAAACAAGTAATAGCAGAGTTTAGGTACATATTTATTTAAATGCTATCATGAATTCTTCCCAGGCAACAGGTTTACTAAAATGTATTTACTGAACTTTTTGAGTTTTAAGAATATTTTAATAAGTATATATTATTTTTCATTATGACAACCATTCTCAAATGTTAGAGCCACAAGTATCTTCAAAGGATCAAATTCAAACTCTTCATGCCATAGGAAGAGTAGCTAATTGAACATTATAGGCAATTCACCCTTGAGAAGCAGGTCATTTGGTTAGGTTTCTGACAGGAACATTTTCATTCACCGGTAGGAGTAGGCTTCCATTTAGTCTGTCTCAGTTTCCAAATTTGAATTAGACATCTCTGAATCACACACTGGCGCTGTGTGGGACCCAGTACCACGTCAGTTTAAACTAAAGTGCAGAGAGGTTATTTATGCTGGTTTGGGCAGCAGCGCTATAGGATATGAGCATAGTGACCAGAGTAGTCTGAGAGGGCTGTGGTGGAAAGCCACGTGAAAGATGTACGAGGAAGAGACAGAGACAGAGAGAGAGAGAGAGAGAGAGAGAGAGAGAGAGAGAGAGAGAGAGAGAGAGAGAGAGAGAGGTGAGGGAGAGCACAAGTTATGATCAATGAATATAAAAGGCATGAGAGGCAAGCATGTACATCCACGTCAATGTCAGGTCAATCTTTTGCAACTAGGTAGGCTGGGCTCTTTGCACCTTCTGGGAGTTAGAGATCACTTACATTTGAAACCATTCACAAGATAAATAATAGATAGTTCCTCCCCAAAACCACAGTGCTCAGTTTGTACAACTGTGCTTCAAAGCTCTGAGTTCCACCAGGAACAGGGAAACTTATGCGGACAGTGGGGGCTACAGGCAGTTATGAGCATCCCAACGAGGGTGCTTGAAACCAAATTGAGTCCTCTGCAACCCCAAAGAAATGCTTAAGTGAAAACATGTGTTAGCCTTTCATGTACTTCTGGGCCTATCAAGTTGATTTCTGTTGAAATTGATCAGATAGCCTCAAAATGATTCCTCAGAAGTACAAAACTGGGTTGGGGATTTAGCTCAGTGGTAGAGCGCTTGCCTAGCAAGCACAAGGCCCTGGGTTCGGTCCTCAGCTCTGGAAAAAAAAAGAAGTACAAAACTTACTGTTTCTGTCCTGATGAATATGTTCTTCCTACCTCTGTGGTCATCAATAAGCCTTCTATTTCATTTTGCTGCTTCAATAACTACTTGCGTTATGACATCAGACTTTGAGTTGCTGAGACAAAACACCTAACACAAGACCTTCATGAGTGGCCTGACCCTGCAGCCCATATAGCCTATTCCAGGCCAGGCCTCCCTTGTGCTGTGTGGTTTGGCCTGTACAGTTCAAGCCCCATGTGTTTGTAATTGTATTGACTTTATGATGTTGGAAGGAATTAGCTACCACCTAAGTCTCTAGGAAATGACAGGAGGTTGTAGGGCCTGGCTGACAGAGGTGGAGAGCTGCTGGCTAACTTGTAAGGGTCAGAGCCCTGTTAACATTTCTATCTAGCTCTCAGCTTCCTAAACAGCCAATGTGAGAAGCATCAGCTGCATGGGTGGAACTCCCCTGTTGCCTCTACTTTCCTCCATGATGAACCTTAGCCCCAAAACCTGGAGCTAAAGCAGGGATCTATCTCTTTAAGGTCTTTCCACCAGGTATTTGGTCACAACTGTAGGTAAACAAACAAACAAACAAATGCCTGACCCAGGATTGGGCGCCATTTCTGTTATGCTTTTCCTGGGACCATCTCTGTGCTAGGCTCTCTTATCAACCTTTTCTAAGCTCTCAGCTTGGTGAGATCAACATCAATACTTTCTCTTTTTTATGTCTGAGACACTGCAGCAAGAGTGACCTTCCACTCAGCTAGAAGACATGGGAGCTCCAGTTTGCTATATGAAGCAAGAGAAACTTCTGGGTAAATGGGCACAGCATAAGAGACAGAGGAAGGTGAGTTGCAAACCTTAAGCTTTAGGACTGTGATGATTCCAATTGGCCTTAGATTAGTTGCTAAGGGTACAGGGTAGAATTGTTCAATGGGCACAGGGGACACAGAGCCCATTCCCTAGTATCTGTTTAAGATCCTGTCCAATACAATTTCTTAGATATTAGATTACAAAACAATATAACCCAGCCTAGGTGTGTTTTTCTTAATATTCCAAAAATGACTAAATGTGATTTTTATATTTATTGAGGAAGGTCTCATGAAGGCAGAAGTACTTAGGCATCATGAAAGGGACTTACAATTCAGCTATATCTTTTAATCTACCTACTTACTTGCCTGCCTACCTACTTATCTACCTATCTACCTGTGTGTGTGTGTGTGTGTGTTGTTACTTTTATTATTTTATCTGCATGTCCTAAGTGTGTTTGACAAATGTTCAAATGCTTTGGTCAAATGTTTGGTCAAATCCAACTAATGAAAGCAATCACCATGTCCTTTTGAGTCACATTTTCCTGGGACAGTCTGCTCCTATTTGAACAAGACTTAGGTACAGCATTTCCTGATTTGGGTCTACAATAAGATGGGCACTAAAGGACGTCAGGTAGACTTGGCTGAAATAGGACTCAGGAGAAGTGAGCCAGAGAAGAGGGAATCTACCAAACAGCCCTATCAGATGATCTGACTTCAGTATCTTACATTGTGGGGCTATTCTTCCACAATCACCTTCTCAGGCAGGATATACCCTCCAGTGTCTGCAGAAGCCAAGGATGGTGGTGTGTTCTCATCACTCAACTAGAGGTCCAAGACTTGAAGGTTTTCGTGTATGCATCCTAATATCATAGACTCGGGGGTCCTCTAAGTCAGAACCTGACCTGAGGTTTTCTGGTGCTTTACAGCGATCTATGTAATCCTGAGATCCTGTAATAGCAAAGCCCTTTCTGGCTAGGCTCAAAGACTATCCAGAGAGTCAGGAGGGCTATAGACCATGATGCTGATGCCCTTAGAGCAATAGTCCTGAATCAGTTTGTCCTGGGTAGGGTATGGGTGGCACCTGACCTGACTAGCCACTGCTTTATATTTCAGTCCCTGCTTGTTCAACAGCCTCTCAATCCAGAAGTGTTTGCAGACACACAGTTGCCTCCAACTCATCAGTGCTTCCATGACCTTCTAGGAATTTAAGGACATTGTTTTAGTGGTGAAAGCATTGCCTTCATTGTCTTTGTGGAGTAACACTTTCCCTGCTAATGTCCCTATGGCCAGTGAATAAGCCAGAGGTCCAGATAGTTCAGTCTGGGATGCATGAAGTTTCTTTCAGCACTTTTCTCTCAAAGCATGTGGAACACAGCTTGCAGACATTCAAGAGGTCCTACTGCTTCACAGCCTTCTTCTGGATTTTCTCTTGAAGGGCTTCTCCTACTTTGTCTTAGTCAGGGTTTGTTTTTCTGCACAAAACCAACATTATAACCAAGAAGCAAGTTGTGAGAAAAGGGTTTATTCTGCTTACACTTCTACATTGCTGTTCATCACCAAAGGAAGTCAGGACTAGAACTCAAGCAGGTCAGGAAGCAGGAGCTGTTGCAGAAGCCATGGAAGGATGTTACTTACTGGCTTGCTTCCCCTGGCTTGCTCAGCTTGCTTTCTTATATAACCCAAGACTATCAGTCCAGGGATGGCACCATTCACAATGGGCCCTCCCACCCTTGACCACTAATTGAGAAAATGCCTTACAGCTGGATCTCATAGAGGCATTCCCTGGAGGGAGGTTCCTTTCTCTGTGATAACTCCAGCGTGTGTCAAGTTGACACACAAAACCAGCCAGTACAAACATTTTTCTCATTCTGATACAAATAAGCATAGTCAATGTGGTGCTTGGCCAGTATCAATGGTCACCTTCTCAGTTTCCTAGACTTTGCCGAAGGGAGACTTCCAGGTGTCCAGGCCCACGTGAGCATTGTGGTTTTGGTGCTGAGGTCCATGTAGTTGAGAGGTGGTCATGATTGCTGTAGAAACAGCACTAAGTGAGCAGACAGATGCCTATGTCACAGCCAAACCTTCTTAAAAATATTCTCAACTACAGGGCAGGAGAGATGGCACAGTCGTTAACACTTGTCACACAATCATGAGGACCTGAGCTTGATCCCAGTATACATTTTAAAAATCAAGCACAGTGACATGTTTTTGGATTCCCAGCACTGGGAAGGTAGAGGCACGTAGATTCCTAGAGTTCTCTGGACAGTCAGCTTAATCTAATTGGTAAGCCAATGAGATACCCTGATGTAAAAAGCAATGTGTCATTGCCTGAAGAATGACAACATTCAACAGTAGTTGGTCTCTGGCCTCTGCATGCACATGCATACATGCATATGCACATATACACACACAGTAACAATGAAAATGAATCTTGATTGGGAAACATGCAAGCCACACATAATAGACAGCTCTGACCTGTGGATGAGTCACACAAGACAGATTGCATTATGTAAGACCTACTGCATGGCAGATTGTAATTGTATTGACTTCATGAAGTGGGAGAGGATTAGCCACACAGTGAGAAAAAAAAGATTCAGGCCCTAGGGAGGGGATATTAAAAGTCATATCTCAAAGTGGCAACAAGATAAAGGGAATAGTGGGACTTCTGGGGAGGCAGATGGCCTCTTAATTGGGTTTTTGGTATCATGCATTACTCTCTTACCCGTCTTTCAAGTCTTTATGTACAATGATATAATACAGTGTCAAATTCTCTCTCTCTGTCTCTCTCTCTGTCTCTCTCTGTGTCTCTCTCTGTCTCTCTGTCTCTCTGTCTCTCCCTCTCTCTTTCTGTATGTCTCTCTCTGTGTGTGTGTGTGTGTGTGTGTGTGTGTGTGTGTGTGTGTATGGTAGATGTCATCTACCTTTTTATTTTATTTGTGTATATGAGTGTGTGTGTGTGTGTGTTTGTATGTGTATAGTCATGGAGGTGTGTGCAGGTTCATGTGCAAATGTGTGCACTTGCATGTGGAGGGCCAAAGTTGAGGTTGAATATCTTCCTTAATCACTCTCTACTTTATTATCGAGTCAGGGTCTCTTACTGAACCTAAAGCCTGGAGATCCAGCTAGTCCCTCACTAGTTAGCATGGCTCAGGGATCCTGTGTCTCTACCTCTGGAATGCTAGAATTAGAGGTGGCCTCCATGTCTACCTTGCTTTTATGTGGCTCTGGGGATCCTAATTGTAGTCCATTTGCTTCTATGCAAGCATTTGAACAATGAGTCATCTCCCTAGCCCCACCCCCATTCTTTGAATTTAGGGTTTCACACTGGCCTGGAACTTGGCAAGCAGTCTAGGCCAGCTGGCCAGTGTGCCCCAGATCTGCCTCTCTTCACTTACTCAGCACTTCATTTACCAACTGCCTTTTGTACATGGGTTCTGGGGATTAAACTCAGGTTCCCATTCTTGTGATCCCAACAATGGCAAGACGGGAGGTGGAGACAGGAGACTGGCCAGGTAGCCTAGTACTCATATTGTGACTCATAACCATATGTAACTACAGTTCCAGAAGATCCAATTCCTTCGATGACCCCTAGGGGCTCTTGCACTAATGTGGTGTGCATTCATAAACTCAGGTATATATACATACACATAAGATAAAATCAAATACATATTTAAAAAATATAAGAAATATCAATACTAGATTTTGAAGTATCAGCAATTATTACTGCCGTGGAACAAGCCTACATCTTTTATAAAGAGCCTTTCTGTGCTTAGAAGTGTGTCAGACATCTGGAGAAAAAGTCAGTAGGGAGAAAAAGGTGGTTTCTATTTGTAAGGACTTGGTAGTGTTGTTGAGGAAACCTATGAGGTTTTCTTTGTTACAGAAAACCTTCCCAAACTTGTCTACTTGGGGCATTGTCTCCCCATTTTATGGTGACTCCATTTAAATTCCTTTTATATGTGTAAATATTTTAGAAATCTTCTACAGTAGTAGGTTTGCATATGAGTTTTTTTTATTGGTTATTTTATTCATTTACATTTCAAATGTTATACCCCTTCCCAATTTTCCCTCTGCTAACCCACTATACCATGGTCGCTTTCCTTGCTTCTATGAGGGTTCTCCCTGACTCACCCACCCACTCCTGCCTCCCTGCCCTAGCATTCCCCTACACCAGAGCATCGGGCCTCCCCAGGACCAAGGACTTCCCCTCCCAGTGATGCCCAACAAGGTCATCCTCTACTACATATGCAGCTGGAGCCGTGGGTCTCTCCATGTGTACTCTTTGGTTGATGGTTTAGTCCCTGGGAGCTCTGGGAGTCTGGTTGGTTAATATTGTTCTCCCTATGGGGTTGCAAAAACCTTCAGCTCCTTTAGTCCTTCCCCTAATCCCTCCACTGGGGTTTCCATGCTCAGTCTGATGGTTGACTGTGAGCATCCACATCTGAATTTGTCAGACTCTGGCAGAGCCTCTCAGGGACAGCTATACCAGGCTCCGGTCAGCAAGCACTTCTTGGCATCAGCAATAGTGTCTGGGTTTAGTGGCTGCAGATGGGATGGATCCGTAGGTGGGGCAGTCCCTGGATGACATTTCCGTCAGTCTCTGCTTCACTCTTTGTCTCTGTATTTTCTTTAAACAGGAGCAATTCTGGATTGATATTTTTGAGGTGGATGGCCCCATCTTCCAACTAGGAAGAGTGCCTAACCCCTGGATATGGTCTCTATAGGTTCTCTCTCCCCTTTGTTGAGTAGTTAAGCTAATGCCATCCCTGTTGGGTCCTGGGAACCTCTTGCACTCCTGGCATCTGGGACTTTGTAGTGGCTACCCCCAGTTCTTCATCCCCCACTGCTGCATACCTCTGTTCAATTTTCTGACTCTCTGTATTTCTCCCCCATCTCCTTCCACACCTGATCCTGACCCCCTTTTCCCTTCCCCTTCTCTCCCCCCCCCAAGCCCCTCGCTTCCTCTACCTCCCTTGATTATTTTGTTCCCCCTTCTAAGTAGGACTGAAGCATCTACACTTTGGTTTTCCTTCTTCTTGGGCTTCATATGGTTTATGAGTTGTATCGTGGGTATTCTGAGCTTTTTGGCTAATATCCACTCATCAGTGAGTACATACCATGTGTGTGTGTGTGTGTGTGTGTGTGTGTGTGTGTGTGTGTGTGTGTGACTGAGTTACCTCACTCAGGATGATATTTTCTAGTTCCATCCATTTGCCTGCGAATTTTATGAAGTCACTGTTTTTAACAGCCGAGTAGTACTCCATTGTGTAGATGTACCAAATTTTCTGTATCCATTTCTCTGTTGAGGGACATCTGGGTTCTTTCCAGATTCTGGCTATTATAAATAAGGCTGCTATGAACAGAGTGGAGTATTTGTCCTTGCTATATGTTAGAGCCTCTTTTGGGTATCTGCCCAGGAGTGGTATAGCTGGATCCTCAGGTAGTACTATGTCCAATTTTCTGAGGAACCGCCAGACTAGACTGATTTCCAGAGTGGTTGTACCAGCTTGCAATCCCACCCACAATGGGCACATCCCCAGGGCAATAGTGATTAAAAAAATACATGGTATTGGTACAGAGACAGGCAGGTAGATCGATGGAATAGAATTGAAGATCTAGAAATAAACCCACACATCTATGTTCACCTGATCTTTGATAAAGAAGCCCAAACCATCCAGTGGAAAAAAAGACAGCATATTCAACAAATAGTGCTGGTTCAAGTGGCAGTTGGCATGTAGAAGAATGCAAATTGATCTATTCTTATCTCTTCGCACAAAGCTCTTGTCCAAGTGAATCAAGGACCTCCACATAAAAACAGATACACTGAAACTAATAGAAGAGAGAGTGGGAAAGAGAGAACACATTGACCCAGGGGAAAATTTCCTGAACAGAACACCAATGGCTCAGGCTCTAAGACCAACTATACACAAATCGGACCTTATAAAACTGTAAAGCTTCTGTAAGGCAAAGGACACTATCAATAGGACAAAACAATAACCCACAGATTGGAAAAAGATCTTTACCAACCCTACCTCTGATATAGGGCTAATATCCAATATATACAAAGAACTCCAGAGAACCAAATAACCCTATTAAAAATGTGGTACAGGGCTAAACAAAGAATTCTCACCCGAGGAATCTCAAATGACCAAGAAGCACCTAAAGAGGTGTTCAATATTCTTAGTCATCAGGGAAATGCAAAGCAAAAAGATCCTGAGATTCCACCTCACACCAGTCAGAATGCATATGACTTTTTACTTTTTTTCTTTTTCTTTTTCTTTCTTTCTTTTTTTTTTTCTAGAGCTGGGGACCGAACCCAGGGCCTTGAGCTTGCTAGGCAAGCGCTCTACCACTGAGCTAAATCCCCAACCCCCTCTTCAGCTCTTATACATGAAGCACATCTGTGTAAAGTATAGGAGCCAACATCCATGGATAAGGGAGAACATGCAATGTTTATCTCTGGGTCTGGGTTACCTCACTCAGGATGATTGTTTCCTGCTCCATCCATTTGCTTGACGCTTTCATAATTTCATTTTTTAACAGCTGAATACTATTTTATTGTGTAAGTGTGCCATATTTTCATTATCTATCCTTCAGTTGATGAAGGTGGCTGTTTCCCGTTTTTGAGTATAATGAATAGAGCAGCAGTGGGTGTGGATGAGCAATCGTCTCTAGAGTAAGATGGATGGGCCTTACAGAATTAGGTCGTAGAAGCTGCAACTCAAGTGTCAGCCTGTGCCAGAGTCCCAGGCATTTGCATCTGGTCCAGTTATGCAGCTTCCCTGTATCTGCAGTGTGATGTGAGACTGTTGGGTGAGGATCCTAGGTACACAGTGCATGCTATTGATCATGACCATAACTTCATAAAGTAAAAGTGGTGTGCTTTGAATGTAAAGTGCTCTCGGCAGCTTCGTGAGTTTCAATGCTTGGTCCCTGGTGGGTGCTGTATATGGGGAGGTTGTGGGAACTTTCAGAGCTGCACCTAACTGAAGGAGGTGAGTCACTGAACATGCTGATGGGTGGAGGCTTTGTCCTGTCTGTGCCAGCTTTTGCTGGATCTCCCTTTGCTTCTTGACCCATAGAAGATTTAACAAGCAGAGTCCCAAGTTCACTCTGCCACATCTTCCTTGCTGGGCTGGACTGTATCCCCTTGAACAGTGAGCCAAAGTGAATCCTTCCTTAAGTCATTTCTGTCAGGTATTTTATTCCTTCCACAAACGGCTTTTTAGTGTCTTTTTTTAAAAAATTATTATTTTGATAAAACACAGTGTTTTCAGTGGTCTAAAATTTGAAAAATTAATCAAAATGTGCTTTGTTCCTCACTCCCCCAACTCGCTAATGAGTGACAGAACTTCCAGCCTGGAAGTGGCTGGTGTGCTTGTGAAGACTGTCATGTGTGAAGTGTTTATTGTATTGAGTCTAAGGGAGACAGCCAAGCAGCCTGGCAGCTGCGGGAACTTAATGGAGATGGAGCTCTCTGGGGAGACTTCAGTGCCTCCTGGAGCTGGCATCACGGGCAGCATGGGGGGCATTTGTGGCTGGCTCCTGGGCAATGGGGACAGCAGCAGGAAGGAGTTTTGGCTGTCACCTGCCCTGTCTGTGGGCACTGCAGGAAGTCCACTGGGTGTGGAGAGGAAGCAGTGAGAATTGCTGGAAGTCTAGATCCTGATAATGCCCTGGGGTGGTGAGATGAGCGTTGGCCTTGCCTGCCAGTGAGTTCCTGTGCTGGGAGCGGAACAAGAAGAGGCAGTGAGACCCCTGTGCTACCCACTGGGAAACTGGTGTCTACAGGTCCCTCTCCTTCCGGGTCTGGCAGAGTTCCTGAAGCAGAGGTGGTGGTAATTCTGTCAGGTATTGGGAAGGTTTCAGCCTCAGAGCTTTCTGACCAGCCACACAGACATAGCACACTCCAGGGTCACATTAACAAAGACAGATGTGATGTCAGTGAATGATTTCTCTTAAGAGTACACAAAATAACATCAAGCCCCATGGTAAGTTTTGTGTTTGGAAATACTCTGTGTGGAAGCTATTCTGTGTTACTTGGAATGAACCAGCTGTTGTAACATTGAGGACCTGGCTAACTAGACCTTTCCAAGGAGCAGAGCACAGTTCCAAAGTGAATTACACTTTATTGGTTTCCTGAGACACTGGGTTCTAACTAATGATTAGAGAACTATTCCCACTGTGGTTCCCTAAAACGTCTTATCTACAACTCAACCTAGCACTGCCTAGAATCTGGCCCTAGAAGCAAGTATCAGCAGGCAGCATATGCAAAAGAGAAGATTCAATTTGGGAAATTTTTTGATCTTGTTTGTATTTGAAATAGAATCTAACTATATAGCCCAGGTTGGCCACCAAGTCCTCATGTAGTCCAGGCTAGTCTTGATCTTATAATGGATTCTCCCGTGTCAGTCTCCCAAGTACTGTGCTTACAGATGTGCACCACCACAGCTGGCTGGGGAATTTTGATTTTAAATGTAACGAAGCTTACTTTACCTAGAACTCTAGATACTGACTGACACATACCCCAGTTTCTAGTGAAGTATATTCAGAACTCAAGGCTTTGGTGTTGTCCACTGTGCCCTGGGGAGTCCTGTTTGTACTAGACACAGCCGTTTCAATGACATAGTCCTTTGGAAACAGAGGGGTAATGGTGTATAAAGTCCTGGTGATCTCAGACCTTAGCAGAAAATTTTTAGCTTCACCTATTTCCATAATTGTTTTTGAAAAATCTTTCCTAGTGTGGTCCTCCCTAGAATGCAAATATTTCTCTATTTGTTAACCAGCATCTGGGCCTACCTACCTAAGGATGAAGATATGAATTCATGCAAAAGATGGAGACAGAGACAATACAAAAGGGCAAGGTGTTAGAGCCCTAAACATCTTTAACCATTGATGCATACATTCTTTTTCATGGCTGTACTCTCTGCTTTTGTGCAGTCCCGGGCAGAGTTCTCATCAGATTCTTGTCTGGGAAAGACACCCGCCCCTAAGCTAAATTTATCAATCCCTACAACACCAGTTTTACTTTTTGTGACTTTGGTTACCTATGGTTAGGAAGTATTTAAATATGAAAGTCTAGAAACAAACAACTTATACCACGTGACCAGAAAATGGAGCTGAATCTGAATTGATGTTAACGGATCCAGAAGGGAGATGCTGGAGAATCAGAACTGCACATCCTTCTGGCCCTACCACCAGCAAACTGCCTCTCAACCTCAGAAAAACACTGGTGAGGGATGTAGGAATGGGTATTACCTACCAAGAGGGCATTCTGAGTCCTAGGGCCTGACCCTCCTGATTCTCTGGATCTCAAAGGCAGTCACCCTTGGAGAATCAAGCTCACAGCCCCAAATGTCGACCTTTCTTTGGATCAAAGTGGAGATTCTAGTCTCTCCGACGATAACCTAGACACTCCAGATGAGATTGAAATCAACATGGATGAACTTGATTCCTGTTGAAGCAGATTCTTTTGAGTAAGTACACTGACCATGAAGATCCCAAGGCCAACAAAATCTCTGGTTAAGAATCAGAGTCTATTCCAGAGTAAACAGCCAAAGAAGAACGAGAAGACAGCTGGCTATGGAAGACAGTGGTGATAGGAGATCAGGACCAACGGATTGGCATGAAGGTCATTGATCACCATAGGAGAGTCATTTCTCGTGGAGATATGTAATAAGTACTTTAGAGCAGATGGTACACATGATCGTGTACTCGGCTGGTATGACTCCAAGGCTGGATGAAGAAACGCTACCAGATGATTGGCAGGTGGTTGTGCAAGAATTCAAAGTCATTTGTCATTGTCCAGCCATCTTGGTTCATCAGAATGATCCTTGCGGTGAGTCTGCCATTAATAAGTCTTTTAAAAATGAACACAGAGACCTGCCTATCACCATGCCATGTGGTGCTGGTGGGAAATACACCCAAAGATCTGCCTGTCGCCACATGGCACAGGCAGGCTGTAAACACATAGAGGTACACCTGCTGTCATGCCATTTGGCCCAGGAGGAAGAGGACACCCAGAGACCCACCTATAACCATGCCACACAGAAGGTGGGCAGACTGGAGACCCCTAGAGGCTGACTTGTTACCATGCCAGGAGGTAACCCAGAGGTCTGTCAGCTGTGTGGCCAGCCTGCACTACAATATGGAAATGCGTGTGGTGGACAGATGGGAGACAAAGTGGAGCAGTTGGAGTATTATGAAGAGAGATGGAACTGGAGACAGAGTGGAGAGGAACAACCTGCCTCGAGTAGCCAGCCTAAGACCACCATGAAGTCCCAGCCTGTGCTGCCGCTGAGGGCCATGTCCGAGTTGGTACCTATGCAGCAGCAGGGGTCGGTTTCACTGTCCAGTGCCTATATTACCATTAGGGACCATGGGGACATTCCTGGTGTGGGAAGCTGCCTAGGACCATGTAGTTGTCCAAGGACTTTGCAGAACTGGCCCTGCCCTACATGGGCTGCCGCACTCTGGAGAGCTGGCCCCGTCTCTCAGCAGTGGCAGCACTCAGGAGAGCACCCCCTGCCCCCCGGGCAGCATGGTATAGAACTGGTCCTGGTTTCAGGGTAAGGATGAGCCAGCCCTAAGGGTGAAAGCAAGGGACAGCTGACCCTGCCAGTCCTCTGCTGTGAAGTGGCACGGGCTCAGAGGTGGTGCCTTCTGTACGGGGGATGAGCTGCTTTGTTTTCTTTGGGGGGTGGTTTGCAAGGGTGGAGGGTGGCTATGAGGAGACAGGGAGCTGAGTGGGATTGGGGTGTGTGATGTAACTCACAAAGAGTCAATAAAACCTTTTAAAAACTGTTAAAATGATTTATGCATTTTAATCATGTATCATTGTTCTCAGCATGAAGAAATCATACGCCACTTTGATTCATCCCACCAAACACTTAAATCATCTCTTTGTCCAGCGTATCGAGAATGTATATGCTTCCTTCCTTCAGTGTTCTTTGTCATCCCGCTTAACAGACTAGCTCACAGGACAGTTCTTTTGTTAAATAAACCTTATTTTACTTTATAATGACCCCAGCATTCCAGAATACCAACTGATGATTTCATTTCAGGATATTATTATAGTTGTCATCCTTGGTTATTATTGTTGTTATACTTATAGTTTGTCTTGGACATGTGTATGGGGTGGGGGAAATAGTATAGGTTTTGGTTCTCTGTTATCTTGCAGAATTGATGGAGCACACTTTGCACCAGTGAAGGCAGAGCACTAGATTCATTTCCTTGTAGCGGTGTGTGAATGTGACAGCAGCTGTGTCTTCCACCCATCAGCACCTCTCGCTTTGTGGTAAGTCGCTGTCTTCACAATGTAATCACAGGAGTGATGGTCCCTGACTTTTGACCTGTTCTGTGGGTTAGAAGCGAGTCATAGGTCCCAGACTTGTTCACCAATGTGGAATTACATAAGGTGTGACTCTCAAGGAATTACATAAGGTGTGGCTCTTGGGCCCTTTTAAAGGTGAATGTGCCCTAGAACCTTTCTACAATCCTGACTGAGACATTATTTTTCTTTGACAGAACTGAAATCAGATTAATCCAGACATTTCCTTATATTCTGTGTGGCAGGGATATACAATAGCTTTTGTGGGATAAGTTGCATGTACCTGTTCATGTGGGCATGCATGTAGAGGCTACAGGTCAACATTGGATGTCTTTTACTGCTCCCTTCCTTACTTTTTGGGACAAGTCTCACACTGAACCTGGAGCTTGTGGATTAGTCTAGGCCAGCTGGCGGAGTATGTCCGGGCATCAGCCTGGCTCTGTTCTTCACCCTCGACCCCAGCACTGGGGTGACACACACGGCAGCGGCGGGGTTACTGCAGCATTGACCTTTTACATGGGTTCTAGGTTTTGGACTCAGGTCCCCGTGCCTGAGAGGGAAACCCTTGACAAGCTAAGCCATGTTCCCAGCCCTGCTAGATTTGTTTTGCTATTTAATTATCTATTTTTAAAATTTAGATTGTACCTTCTTGCTCAAGTTCTCTCACCTCCACATTTTTAAACAGAAAAGTAAGGATGACACCATCTGACAATCTTTACAGTTACTCCTGTGGCTCTCCAGGCAGGCCCTGGTTAATGCTGTCTGTCTGTCTGTCTGTCTGTCTGGGCAGCCTTTGGCAAATGGCCCCATTACACTAAACTTTGGTGTCTTCCCTCACATGCAAAATGGGGATAGAAAGGCTCGCTAAAGCAAGCTTTGGCCACCTTATTAAGGCTCCAGTGACTCCCCCATGCCCCAAAATGGATTCTAATTCTTTACCCAGAAGATCTCTCTGCTCCCCTCTCTGTTCATTCTTTCCCAGTCAGCATGTCAACTACGTAGCCCCCACTCAATGGCTTCGTCACCCAGCTCTTCTTACAGTCTGTATCGCTTGAGTCCCTCAAGGGTTAACAAGACCACAATGGCTTTCTAGACCTCTGCGTCTTCCTCACTCTGCCTTTCTTGCTCCACAGCAGAGATCATCTGAATCTTTTCAGAAACATGTGAGCATTTACCCTTATGCCCTCAGGCAGCGTGCCAGGTTCTGGGAGGCAGAGTCCTCGCTCCCCTACTCCTCCGCACTCTGCCTGACAGGGTTGCTGGGTGAAATGGCCTCATTTTGTAACATGCATGTACATTAGATATACAACATAGCTGTAACATGCATGTACATTAGATATACAACATAGCTGTAACATGCATGTACATTAGATATACAACATAGCTGTAACATGCATGTACATTAGATATACAACATAGCTGTAACATGCATGTACATTAGATATACAACATAGCTGTAACATGCATGTACATTAGATATACAACATAGCTGTAACATGCATGTACATTAGATATACAACATAGCTGTGCTATGTAGATAGGCACAGCTCCTGAGAGATGATCTAAACATAAAGACAGAGGACAGTATGAAAAAATATCAAAACAGTTTAATACTCAAAGAACACACCACTGGGATTCCAGACAGAATGAACAGAGTATGGATTCTGAATTTGCTCTTAACCACTAACATCTTTACCTTTTCTCTTGTTTTTCATCATTATTATTATCATTATTATTATTATTATTATTTAATCTTCTTTTACAGTCCAGTCGTTATCACCCTCCCTGTCCACCTTCTGAGTGTTCCTCATCCCATTCCTCCTCCACTTCTAAGAGGATGTCCCCAACCCCACCCCACTAGACCTCCCCACTCCCTGGGCCTCAAGTCTTTCCAGGATTAGGTGCTTCTTCTCTTACAGAGGCCAGACTCAACCGTCCTCTGCTGTACATGTGTCAGGGGCCTCATATCCGCTGGTGAATGCTGCCTGGCTGGTGTGGCTCAGTGTCTGAGAGATCTCAGGGGTCTGGGTCAGTTGAGACTATTGTCTTCCTATGGGGCTGGCCTTCTCCTCAGCTTCTTCTAGCTTTTCCCTAACTCAACCACAGGAGCCCGGGCTTCTGTCCATTGTTGGGTGCAAATATCTTTATCTGACTCTTTCAGCTGCTTGTTGGGCCTCTTGGAGGCAGCCATGCTAGGTTCCCGTCTGTAAACACACCATAGCCTTAGTAAGACTGTCAGGTCTTGGGGCCTCCCCTTGAGCTGGATCCCAATTTGGGCCTGTCACTAGACCTTCTTTCCCTCAGTCTCTTCTCCATTTTTGTCCCTGTAGTTCTTTCACACAGGAACGATTCTGGGTCAAAGTTTTTGACTGTGGGATAGCAACCCCATCCCTCCACTTGATGCCATGTCTTTCTGCTAGAAGTGGACTCTAAAAGTTTCTACCCACCACTGTAGGGCATTTCATCTAAGGTCTCTCTCTCCCTTTGAGTCCCGAGAGGCTCTCACCTCCCAGGTCTCTGGTACATTCCGAGGTTGCCTGTTTCCATTTTTTTGTCCCTAAGGAAGAGAAAATGTTACCTTTAAGCAGGATCTCAGTGTATAGCCATGGCTAGTTTGGGACTCTTTATGACGACCAGGCTGGCCTTGAATTTGCAGTCATCCTCCTGCCTCTGTCTTCTGAGTAATGGAATTGCAGGCAGCTGTACCTTGCCTCAGTTTTTAACTTTATTTTTTCTTTTTGTTAGTTCTTACAGGAAAGATTAAGGAGATTTGTGGCAGAGACACTGCAGTTTTTGTTTGGCACACAAGTCCATTGAATTGAAATTATATAAAAATCTATTGGGGATGTTATTGGAGATTCGTGTCCCTAAAAGAATGGAGGGAATGCCTCTATTAGATCAACATTAATAGAGGCATCAAAAAATAAAAGCTATTCTTAGGGTTGGGCAGCTGCTGTAAAGCGATTGCCACAGAAAAAGGAGGAGGACCTGAGTTGGACTCCAAGTGCTCAATATAAAAGCAGCAGAGTATGCCTTGCCAGTCACTTCAGCTCTGGGGAAGACAAAACTGCAGGATGCCAGGGGCTGGCTGCTCATCTAGCCTAGCCAAACCACTCCAGTTCAGTGAAAGACTCTGACTCAAAAAATAAGAGGGAGAGTAACAACACACACACACACACACACACACACACACACACACACACACACAAATGAAACTATTCTCATCGGTACACATTCATCTAAATAACCAAAAAATAATACCAACTTATTGAAATCAATTTGGGACATTTAGAGAGTCAGTTGAAAATAATCATTTTAATCATTTTATTTTTCTTTTCCAAAGGGTTGAAACGAACTGCTTCTGCAGTAATAAGAAATAAGCAATAAATTATTATTATTATTGTTATTGTTATTGTTATTGTTATTGTTATTATTATTATTATTATTATTATTATTATTATTATTATTATTATTATTATTATTATTATTATTGACTTGAATTTGCTGCAGGGGTAAGGGAAAAGGTAATAAGTTACAAAACCCTTTGTCAGACACTGCCACCTGCTGGCCAACCTTCAAAGTGCAACTTCAGCCTCAACGCAACTAATTCATTGCTCCAAATTCCAGTTATTAAAACTCCTGTGAAACCTGAAATTAGCGTTACATTTGAACACTAATTAGTTGTGCATAAAATGAAAATCTATCAAAATTGTTCAATGCATTTTTGTGGTGCAAAAAATACCAGTTTCTCTCTCTCCCCCATTAAAAATGTATTATGCCCATAATTTACCCGTCTGCATGGAGTTAAATCAGCAACATCTGACGGCCTGGAGGCCTACCCTACCCACGGCTTATTAGACGAGAGCTAAATTACTTTAATTTTCTTGGTCAAGTGAGACTCACCACACTTGTTCTTCACGCCATGTGGATGTAATGGAAGCTGACAAGGGAGACCCGAGTAGCTGCTGTTCAGCACAGGAAGCGTTGCTGAATGCAGAGCCAGGTGCTTCGGACTCTGTCGATTGCAGCTCAGGGCTTTGTGGATGTTCGGTAAACAGGAAACTGGGAAGGTCATTCCCATGGGAGCGCAGACTGGAGAGCAGAACCTGGGACTGTGACAAAGGACCTTGCAGGTTGCCCTTTAGAAAGAGCCAAGTGAGTTCTCTCAACTACCGCCCTCCTGTCCTTCCTGAGTTGAAAAGCAAATTCTCTTCCCATGAGATTAACGAGGTTTTGCTAACACTGTGTGTGATGCTGTGCCTGGAGTTAACTGTCCACAGTGCGTTCGTGAGCAGCCTTCTCGTTCAGTCTAGCGTTCCCGGAGTTACACTGGACTACACTGAAGTTACACTGGAGTTACACTGAGCCGCTGTGGCTCAGTAGTGTGAGTTCCCTGGCGCCCAGCTCCTCAGTGAGAGTAATGAGAGTGCCAGCTCCCTGCTCGGGGTTTCTTAACACAGAAATGAACATTTCTGTGAGCTTCCCCGATAATACATGGTTGTAGATCTCGTGTGACTATAAACATTTTTGTCCCCAAAGCATCCCTAAGCTTTCATGGGAATTTCTGAGTGATTGGGGAGAGGGCTGTCAGTGAGGTGCTTTTCTTGTAAACATGAGTTCTATCCTAGAACCCACATGGTGGGGCAAGCTTGTGACCCCAACCAGAGGTGGCAGAGAGAGGTGGACGTCTGAGGCTCACCAGCCATTCTAGCCTAATTGCCAAGCTCCCAGGATTCATGCTAATAGAGACACTAACCTAAAGAAGTCAGGAGAAGGCATTTCTGAGGGTGGTGTATACCCAGGACTGCCCTCTGCCCCGGATATGTACACACGTACACATACATGTGTGCACATCATTAAAGATCTGAATGGGGCACAGTGGTCGTGGGGATGAATGAAGGTGGGCAAAGTACAGAGTGCCTGACGCACATAGATGTTAACTTCTGTGAAAGGATCAGACTAGAGGTCAAAACGATTAGTGAAACAAGATGGTGACTATGATCTGGACCCGTGAATGAGCTACTTGTGGTCCACCGGGAGACCGGCAACCTCTTTCTCAGTTGGTCTCCGCCAGCTCCTGGAATTACCCTGCCGATGTCCTTGCCTGCTATGGAAACAACGGTGCTTCATTTGCCTGCAAGGAACTGGGCTGTGACCTCCCAATTCCTCAAGGTTTTAGCAGCAGCCCTTCACCACCAGCGGAATAAAATGCTTCTATGTCAACCAAGGGCTTGTAGCCCAGAATTTAGAGGGCACGTCTTCAGTTAAGTAACAGGGAGCCAAAGAACTCCCATAATGCTGAGGGAAGTGTATAAATACTCCTTTCCCATTCTGGAAAATAACTTACTTAAAAAGAAATTCAAAATATGCTGAATACGGTATATAGTGCATAGCAGAATCCATTATTGTGCATTATTAATGTATACTAATGAAACATTTTTAAAATAAAAAAGTACACTTTCACTGTTTGCTTGCTTGCTTCTTGAGATTGCTTTGCTGTCTTATAGCCCAGGCTGGGCTTGAACTCGCAGAGCTGAGGATGAGTTTGAATTTCTGATCCTCCTGCTTCTACCTTCTGAGTGCTGGGATTATAGGCAGAAGACATGTAGCTCTGAGAATTGAATCCAGTTTGCAGGCTAGACAAACATCTACCAACTGACCCACAATCCCAATCCTGAGCTAATTAAACATTAGTTGCTGCCAAAAATACATCCTTGTATTCAGTAAAGTACATGATAAAGAGTAAAAAAAGCAACAGGCTTGGGAATCTGAAAGTCTTCACTGTAAATTTTTCTTGGGTGATTTTAAGGTATGATCTTGGAGAATTAGAGATCTGCTGAAAATTCTAATTTTTATTCTGTAATATTCTAGTATGAATCCTGGCATTGCTAAGAGAGGCATTGAAATCACTAAGAGGATTCTGTGAAGAAAAGGGTCTTTCTCGAGGCACCTACGTGAGTGTGAAAGGAGATAGGAGTCAGTCCTGAGGCAGTCAGAGATAGGACAATCAGAGCCTGGGACCGGATTCTGCAAACTCCGGGTAGGTTTGTTCCTTGGACCCACGGAGACCTAGAGTCTCCATGGAGATCAACAGTCTCATCTAAAACTGCCCTGAATGCTGGTTGCCTCTATACAGCGTGGACAGCTTGCATGGGATGGTGGTCCTCCAATGGCAGATCCGCACTGTAACCTCTAGAACCTGTGGTTATGATCTCTCTTTAAAAGGCGTGAGGGTATGTGCATGGCGTGCATGGCAGGGGGGCGGGTACAGGGGTGTCCTTCCAGATATAGTGGCTGCAAATTCTTGGAATGAGGTCCTCCTGTATCGATCAGGTGAGCCCTAGATCAGTCACAACTGTCTTTTGTTATAAGAAGCACCGAAATAGACGCTGATGTAAAGAGGAATCAGAGGTTAGAGTTGCGAGGTCTTAAACATGTGATCGCCGAGGGTGGCTGATTCTCTTCTAGAGACTTACGGGGTGCCGTGATGACCGATGCCCTCATTTCAAACTTCTGGCCTCCTGAATAATCTCTGACAGAAGAATCTCTTTTGTTCTTGGAAGATACCCAGCTTGTGATAACTCATTACAGTAGCAACAGGATGTTGATCCACCCTGCCCAACTCTGCCCCATGTTTGCCTCTGTTCTAGATCCTTCCATTAGACCATGAAGCTCCCACTAGTCAGGAAATCCGGGGTGATTTCTGCTCTGTGTCCAGATACTGTAGCCAACTCCCCCCAGATTCTGTCTTCTGAGGTGGCTACCCTAAGGAGGAGGGCCAGACCTGACCGGTATTTTTGCTTCGATTGGGTGAAAAGAATCACAGTCAAGATACATAGGATGGAGGTTAGCACAGGAAGAGAAAACCTCCTAGGCATTTTAAGAGATTTAGTGGAGAGTTGGTGCACAGATGCAGGAGGGCTTAAGCAGCTAAATTCACCCACAAACACACTCTCCAGTTTTTGCCCGACATTAATGAAAGAAAAGGAGGGAGCTGGAAGTCATTAACATTTAGCACATGGACGAATGAACTAGGGTTTTCTGAGTGGGTTCAAGGTTACTCTTGGGAACGCCAGAGCTCAAGGACGGAGCCGCCTCCTGCTTCTTGGCTAAAATGTTACTGTTTAGACCCAATCACAGGGTTCGAGAGTAGATGGTCAAAAGACTCGGCTCTGAAGCTTCCCACTTTTCACTCCTACCTGCCTTCCAAGTCTGCCCTATGCTTCCTGTTAACAGAACCCAGCAGGAAAGCCCTGACAATGTCGATTGGGAGATTTATCTTGTGCATTACCACCGGACAGAATAGAATAAGCCGGGTTTAGATCTGAGAGATAACAGCTTAATTACTCATATAAATGATGATTGATTGTGCTTTGGGGCCCCACCATCGGCAAAATACAACAAGGATGAATTGTGAGCAGCCTTGTGCATATGTATAATAACTGAGTCATTTATGGCAATTTTCTGTTCCATGTCTTTCCTCCTCACTAGATTTCAAACACCACACATGGTGTATTTTCTCCCCGTGGTAGCCCCGGGGTCTTGCAAAGATTGTCAGAGCTGGCTGCTTCTAAACAGCTGTTAACTGGCTCCTGCTTTTCTGGGATTTTGTTTCTGTTGATTGATGCTTCTGCCTTGTAGTAAGGCGTCTTCTCTCCTCCCATAATTATGATATAACCCTTGTCTTTCATGCTGTTATTCCAGAGGTGGGGTGCTGAGTGAAGAGGCAGGTTGGCAGGTGGCTGCTTGCAGTCCAAATTACTTCATTCAGCTGTCTGCTCCAGACGCCCCTCCCCCCATGTTGATGTGCTCACAGAATTACTTGTGTCACTTTGGTTTGGGAAATTCCTCTAGGTTTTTCTTTATGAAGTCTCAAAGAGGGGGGGATTTTCCTTCTGATATGTGACTCCTCCACCAGTAGCAGGAGACCCTGCCCAACACAGCTTCCAGAAACCTGAGGAGCTCTCCCAATTCCTGCCTAGGGACCTCCACTCAGGGAAGGCTGAACCCTGGGGCCTGGGGTAGCCCAGTCAGTAGCATGCTTGACTAAAAAGCATGAGGGCTTTAAGTTTAATCCTCAGAATATACCTTTAAAAGGTGTGTGCAGGGAGCACCCTAGGTTCCACACGGTCAAAGGAGAGAAGTAACTCACACCAGTTGTCCTCTGATCTCCACATGTGAACACACACACACACACACACACACACACACACACACAGAGAGAGAGAGAGAGAGAGAGAGAGAGAGAGAGAGAGAGATCACTGGGGCTGGCTTGATGCTCAGTAAGTTATAGCACTTGCTGTGAAGCAAAAGAACCTGGATTCAAACAAATTCTTAGCACCTATGCAAAAAAGCCAGGCATGGATTTCAGTACCTATACCCCAATAGTGAGAGATGAACAGGGGAGCCTGGGACCACCATGGTGTAGCAGCTTTGCTGAAACTGTGAGTTTCTCATTCAGTGAGTGACCCTGATCCAAGGCAACAAGACAGAGAGTGATGGAGGAAGACACAACATTCTCTTCTGGCCTCTTCAAGGTAGGACACACACCCACACCCACACCCACACCCACACCCACACCCACACACATGTATATAAATATATGCACATACACACGTGTACATACATGCAATATACCACAAGAAAGAATTTCAGGATAAGACAGAATGAAGCCAAGTTAGCAAGTTTATTAGGTAGAGATAAGATACAATAAAGATGTCAAGGTGAGATGGAGACAGAGACAGAGAGATAGATAGAGCTAGAGCAAGAGTGAGAGAGAGAGAGTGAAAGAGAGAGAGAGAGAGAGAGAGAGAGAGAGAGAGAGAGAGAGAGAGAAACAGCATATACTCAAGACATAGATGCAAGTTTCTGAAGTGGAAACTTAAGGGTTCATTGGAAAGTCAGTTGTGTTAGACAGTGTTTTGCTGGGAAAAGCAGGTGAAGGAATGTTTTCCTGAAGCAGAAACAGGTGAAAGACTAAGGCATACTCATGAAGGAACAGTTCACTGAGGCAGACACAGGAGAAAGGATATTCTGCTAAAGCAAGCATGTGAAAGGACATGTAATGAAGAATTCTTTGCTAATGACAAGCATGTATTGTTCTGCCTTATATTGCCTAATTGAGCTCCATTTGTCCAGACTCCATAGATGGAAATGCACCAAAAAACCTCTGGCGGTGTGCTGCAGTTTCTTGCTGCTTCCTCTCACTCAGGCTGATTGGCAGAGTGATGTCAGCTGAGACAGATGCATGTGCTGAGGCAAGACCTGTGGAGGACACATTCTGTTTGAAGGTAGTATATAGAGGACAGTGATAGAAGCTGAGCTTGGTTTGCTTATGGAGCTGGCTGTGCAACACTTGTTGGTCTCCAGGGTCCACTGAGAGAGGCACAACTGAGAACTTTTCCTGGTGTTCCTGGTGTTCCTGTTGTCCCTGTCCCTCCTGCTGCTGACTCATGCTGAGGCTGAGGCCTGATTGTCTCTGCTGCTGATTCATGTTTGTTATCCTGACTCTACTGAGCTAGATTGCTGATATATCCATGCAGTGTTTGTGAGTGGATCACGCTGCCACTGCTAACCAGTGAACTAAGCTGCTGATTTCCAGACAACATGAATGGGAGTTGCTCCAACAAACCATTTCTAAACAGGTCCACTTCTTACGTATCCTCTTTTCTACTATTTCTCATAGGTGGTAGATTAAAGGGGAGGTTAAAGTGTTTAACAATCATTAAAAATAAGGATTGAAAAAATTAAGTTACAGGTTTCTCAAAAGAGTCAGTCATGCCTAAATGTTTGTGGCTTTTGAAATTGTGCTGCTAAAATAATGAATTTACAAAAAAAAAAGTCACCTTTCAAAATTAAGTAAAAACTGTGTGAACCAGTTTACTTATTTCTCTTGAGGAATTTTCTGTTATAAATAAAGTGGTTTATGAGGTTCATTGTTAAGATTTGGGGGATCTGCCATCCCAGTTGGTCTGCCTGTGACAGCCTGCAGAAGTGAGTTAGAGATTCCCCTGAGACCCATTATCTAGCTCTGGGCTCGCTCTTTGATACAGAGGAGCCTTGCAGGACCCCAAGAGCATCCTGTTTCCCCATAAAAAAGATGGGGACACCAGAACTAACCAGCTTAGAACCCTGACTGACCAATCCCATCCAGGTCGGATCCATCCACCAACCCAGTTGAGTCCAACTGGGAAACGGCCAGCAGAGTGGGGTCTGCCTGAGACACAGCCAGCAGTCAGTTAACTTCACCTCCGTCGTCTGGTCCACAGCAACCCTCACTTTCCTAAGAAGTCCTGCTACTATCAGGGTCATACAGTTAACACCAGGGAAAAATCAGATGCTTAAAGGACAGCATAAGGATATAATCAACAAGATGCAGGGCAATATGGCACCACCAGAGCCCAGCTATCCTGCTATAACAAATCTGGAAATCCTAATGAAACTGAAACTTAAGATGAGGATCTTCAATCCAATCTTATAAAGATGATAGAAGCCTTTAAAGGTAATACAGGAAAATACATCCAAACTGGTAGAAGCATTAAAAGAGGAAGCAAATAAATATAAAGAAATACAGGAAAATGCAATCAAATAGGTGAAGGATATGAATAAAACTTTAAGACCTGAAAAAGGAAATGGAAAGCAATAAAGAAAATACAAACTGAGCAATCCTGATTTAAAAAAGAAAAAAACTAGGAAAAGAAGAGGAATTATAGGTGGAAGCACTACCGACAGAATACAGGGATGGAAGAGTCTCAGGCGTAGAACATACAATAGAAGAAATCAATATATCAGTTGAAGAAAATGCAAAAAATCTAAAAAGTTCATAACACAAAAAATCTGGAAATCTGGGATGCCATGGAAAGTCAAAATCTAAGAATAATAGCAGTAGAAGAAGAAATTTCCAGTTCAAAGGCCCATAAAACATCTTCAACAAAATCATAGAAGAAAATTTCCCTAACCTAGGGAAAGAGGTGCCTGTAAAAGTACAATAAGCTTACGCAACACCAAACAGATCAGTCCAGAAAAGAAAACCCTTCTGCTATATAATGATCAACACAATAAATATACAGGACAAAGAAAGAAATTTTAAAGCAACAAGGGAAAAGGGCAAAGTAACATGTAAAAGTGATATATCAGAATTATATTTAATTTCTTAGCTGCTACATTAAAAGCTAAAAGAGCCTGGATAGAGGTCTTGCAGACCCCAAGAGACCGCAGATGTTACCCCAGACTACTATACCCAGCAAGACTTTCAATCACTATAGATGAATAGCCCAAATTTGAAAAAGTTTGAACAGCTTTCCACTAACTCAGTCCTACAGAGAGTACTAGAAGGAAAAGCTCAACCCAATAAGGCTAACTACACTCGAGAAAACATAAGTAATTTTACTCCACTAAAACCAATAGAAAAGAAACACACACACACACACACACACACACACACACACACACACACACAATCACTCAACCATCACCAACATAAAAATAATAGCAAGTAACAATCATTGGTCATTATTATTATTTTTTTTTTTGGAGCTGGGGACCGAACCCAGGGCCTTGCGCTTGCTAGGCAATATTTCTCAATATCAATGGACTCATTCCCTAGTAAAAAAAATACACAGGCTAACAGAATGAATACATAAAAAGACTCTGTTATTCTGATGTATATAAGAATCTCAGCAACAAAGATAGTCATTATCTCAGTATAAAGGGCTGGAAAAAGGTTTTCCAAGCAGATGGATCCAAGAAACAAGCCATTCTAATATCTAATAAAGTAGACTTTTAACCAAAATCAATAATAAAAGAAAAAGAATACAGGAAAGTCACCTCATATTCACCAAAGGAAAAATCCACCAAGAGGACATCTTAATTCTGAACATCTATGCCCCAAATGCAAAGGCACCTACACTCATAAAAAAATTACCAAAACTTAAATCACACATCAAACCCCACACATTAATAATGGGAGACCTCAACTCCCTACTCTCAGTAAAGGACAGGTTATTGAGACAGAAACTAAACATAGAAATAACAAAACTAACAGAGGTTATGATTCAGATAGACTGAATAGACATTTTTAGAACTGTTCACCTAAACACAAAAGAATATACCTTCTTCTCAGTACTTCACAGAACTTTTCTAAAATTGACCATATAAAACAGATACAAGAAGATTGAAGTCATGCCTTGTATCTTATCAGAGCAGCATGGTTTAAAGTTGGACTTCAACAACAACAGAAACAACAGAAACCCTGCATATTCTTGGAAACTGATCAACTCTACTCAATGATCACTGGATCAGAGAAGAAATAAAGAAATTAAAGACTTTGTAGAATTTAATAAAAATGAGACCAAACTATGGGACACTATGAAGGCAATGCTAAAAGGAAACTTCTTAGGACTAAGTACCTTCATAAAGAAATGAGAGAGTTTTTACAAATTAGTTAGCAAATCTGAAGGCTCTAGAGGAGGAAAAGAAGCAAACACATTCAGAAGGAGTAGATAGCAGGAAATAATAAAACTCAGGGCCAAAATCAATTAGAAACAAAGAGAGCAATACAAAGAACCAATGAAACCAAGAGCTGACTGGTTCTTTGAGATCAATGAGATAAACAAACACTTAGCCAAACTAAAAGGCAGAGAGACACTATCCAAATTATCAAAATCAGAAATGAAAAAGGTTGAGATAATAGACATTGAGGAAATTCAAAGAATTATTAGGTCTGACTTCAAAAGCCTGTACTCCCAAAAATTGGAAAATCTAAATGAAATTGTTAATTTTCTAGACAGATTTTAGACCAAAGCTAAATTAAGGTCAGGTAAGCAATCTGAAGAGTCCTATAGCCCCTAAGGAAATAAATCCAGTCATTAAAAGTCTCTCAATGGGCTGGAGAGATGGCTCAGTGGTTAAGAGCACTGACTGCCCTTCCAAGTGGTCCTGAGTTCAAATCCCAGCAACCACATGGTGGCTTACAACCACCTCTAATGAGATCTGATGTGCTCTTCTAGTGTGTCTGAAGACAGCTACAGTGTACTTGTATATAATAAATAAATAAATCTTTAATTTAAAAAAAGCCTCTCAAGAACAACAACAAAAAAGCCTGGGCCAGATGGTTTTAATAAGGAATTCTAGCAGACTTTCAAAGACAAGCCAATACTCCTCAAATTAGTCCACAAAATAGAAACAGAAGGAAAACTGTTAAACTCATTTTATAAAGTCATGGTGAACTTGATATCTAAATCACACAAAGAATCAACAAAGAAATAATTTCAGACTAATTTCCCTTATGAACATTGATGCAAAAACACTCAATAAAGTACTTGCAAGCTTAATCCAAGAACACATTAAAGACATCATCCATCATGATCAATTGGACTTCATCCCAGGGATGCAGGGATGGTTCAATATATAAAAATCTCTGAACATAATCCACCTTAGAAACAAACTGAAAGAAAAAGCCATAGATGGATGGATGGGTGGATGGGTGGATGGATGGATGGATGAATGGGTGGGTGGATGAGTGGATGAATGGATGGATGGATGGATGGTGCAGAGCCCCTCAAGCCAAACCATGCTCCTTATTTTCTCTGGTCTTTTTATAGAAAGGTTCTTAGAAAATTACCTCATAGATTAAGTGTTACACAAAATGGGAGTTACAAAAGGATGTTGATATTAAGCTCAAAGCAGTTTTTCATTGTATGTGCTTACTATAAGCTCAAAGCAACAGTTTCACAAGGCTTTGTCTTATCATGTGCACACCTGTGGCTTCGTCCTTGAACCTGAATTCTTTTCCTTGAACACAAAATTTTCCAAGCCTATATCTTTTTGTATTGCAATATGAAATCTCATTGTGTTTCTTATTATGCAGCCTTTACTTACTATTCTGAGGAGTGGGCACATTCTACTCTTGATTTTAACTTAACATCTTTCTTTCTTTCTTTCTTTTTTTATTAACTTGAGTATTTCTTATTTACATTTCGAATGTTATTCCCTTTCCTGGTTTCTGGGCAAACATCCCCCTAACCCCTCCCCCTCCCCCTCTATATGGGTGTTCCCCTCACCACCCTCCCCCCATTACCGCCCTCCCCCCAACAATTATGTTCACTCGGGGTTCAGTCTTGGCAGGACCAAGGACTTCCCCCTCCACTAGGCCATTCATTGCTACCTATGAGGTTGGAGCCCAGGGTCAGTCCATGTATAGTCTTTGGGTAGTGGCTTAGTCCCTGGAAGCTCTGGTTGGTTGGCATTGTTGTTCATATGGGGTCTCAAACCCCTTCAAGCTCTTTCAGTCCTTTCTCTGATTCCTTCAACGGGGGTCCCATTCTCAGTTCAGTGGTTTGCTGCTGGCATTCGCCTATGTATTTGCTGTATTCTGCCTGTGTCTCTCAGGAGAGATCTACATCCGGTTCCTGTTGGCCTGCACGTCTTTGCTTCATCCATCTGGTCTAATTGGGTGGCTGTATATGTATGGGCCACATGTGGGACAGGTCCTGAATGGGTGACTTAACATCTTTCTAGTGAACAACTAAAACCATCTTTTAAAGCTTTCTTCCTAAGATTATTTGAATCAAATCCGAAACTCTATAAAAGTCATTAATTCACCTAGATAGCATTAATTCATGAAAGTTCTTTATGCTGACCTGCAGCAAATCTGCCCAATAGAGGTGGGCTGATGCCCAGGAGTTTTTAGGGTCTGTGACAGGAAATGGTATATCAACTGCAAGAGGCAATCCTGAGGTGAAGTCTCTTTGGGACCTTACCTCTCAGAGCTCACCCATCTTAGACCATGCAAAAAGGTGGGTCCCCTCCAGGAAGGCCACCTGTTAGCCTTAGCCTTTCGTAGATGTCTTCTGATACTGGTGTGTATACAGACTGGTACAACCACTCTGGAGATCAATTTGGCGGTTTCTCAGAAGATTGGGGATAGTTCTACCCCAAGACCTAGCTATAGCACTCCTGGGCATATACCCCCAAAATGCTCCCCCGTTCCACAAGTACACTAGCTTTACATGTCCATTGCAGCTCTATTCATAATAACCAGAGCCTGGAAACAGTGTACATGTCCCTCAACTGAAGAATAAAGAAAATGCAGTTTATCTACACAGTAAAACACTACTCTGCCATTAAAAACAAGGACAAATGTATAGAACTAGAAAACACCATCCTGAGTCAGATAACCCAGACACAAAAAGTGGTATGTATTCACTTATGGGTGGATATTAGACATAAAATGTATAAAGGATAACCGTGTTATAATCAAGAGATCCAAAGAAGCCACATAGTGAGGGCCCAAGGGAGGATAATTGAATCTTCCCCAGAAGGGGAGAGAAAATAGATATCAGAGGTAGATGGAAGGAGGGAACTGGATGGGAGGGGAGCAGGTGGGAGGGGATCATGTGTAGAGAGGACAGGGGAGGGAGAAGGGAATTGCCTGGAGGGCAGGAATCTCTAGCATGTGCCAGAGACCTGGGATGAGGGAAACCTCAGAGGGTCTATGGAGGCTGCTCTAGCTGAGACTCCTAACATTGGGGGGCTAAGGACTCTGAAGTGGCCTCTTCCTGTAGCCAGGCAGGACTAAGACAGAAACCCACCCACAAAACCTTTGACCCAAAATGTGACCTGCCTTCAAGATGTGCAGGGACACAGTTAGAGCAGAGAGGGAGGGAATGGCCAACCAATGACTGCCCCAAACTGAGACCTACCCCACAGACCAGAATTCCTGGTGCTATTAATGATATTCTGTTATGCTTGCAGACAGGAACCCAGCATAACTGTCCTCTGAGAGACTCCACCAAGCTGCCAATGGAAAGTGACACAGAGACTCACACCCCAACATTAGATGAAGCTCAGGGAGTCCTATGGGAAGAGTTGGGAGAAGGATTGAGGGACCTAAAGAGAACAGGGATTCAACAGGAAGAACAACAGAGTCAACTAACCCGGATTCTTGGGGTCTCCCAGAGACTGAATCACCAATCAAAGAGTGAGCATGAGTTGGACCCAGGCCCTCTGCACACATGAGCAGCTTACCCTTGATTCAGGGAGCAGGGACTGTCCCTGAGCCTCTTGCCTGCTCATCAGTCAGCCTGCCTGCCTGTGGATTCAGAGCTAAATGGATTGCCTTGTCTAGCCTCAGTGGGAGAGGATGTGCCCAGTCTGCAGTGACTTGATTTGTGTGGGGGTGGGTGGGTGGGTGGGGGAATGGGTGTGATGGTGACACCCAGATGGAGGGGCTTCCCCTTCTCAAAAGAGGAGAGGTGGTAGAATAGGGAAGGACTTGGGTGAGGGGTACTGAGAGGAAAGGAAGGGCTGATATTGGATTGTAAAGTGAGTGAGTGAATGAATGAATGAGAGATTTGAGGGTTCATGAGGGCTGGAGAGATAGCTCAGGAGTTAAACACACTGTTCTTACAGAGGACCCAAGTTTGGTTCTCTGCAGCCACTTGACACTCACAGTGGTCTATAACAGCATTATTACGAACCTGATGTCTGTCTCTAGCCTCCTCAGGCACTGCATGCACACAGTACATACACATGCATGCAAACTAAACACCCATTCCCCTAAAATAAATACATTTTACAAAAGATGTATGGGCGAGAGTACAGAGTGGTAATATAGTTTTAAACTCAAGGTCACAAACCTTAAAATCAGGGTCACAAGCCTATTAGAGCTAATCTAGCAAGCCTATGTGTTGTTTTGAACACCCTTGTTTGAGGTGGCATGGGAAAACCAGCGTTGTCTGTATAGGTGATCCTGAGCCAGAAGGAAAGGCAAAGTTGGTCCCCCAGTGAGGGGCTCCATTCCCTCCCTGTGTTGTCTTAGTTTTCTCTGCTTTTCTATCCTACAGCACAGCACATGGGATGGTTTTCCCCTCGGGAACTGAAGAGGAGTGGGTGCTGGGAATGTGGCCTGTGGGTAGAATGCTTGTCTAACATGCACAAAGCCCCGGGTTCCTTCTCCAGCACTGAATAAGCCAGGTATGGTGCCGCACACCCGTGAACAGAACGTGAGGGCTGTGAGGTCATCCTTGACTGCATAGCAAGTTTGAGGGTTGCTGGGGATACACGAGACCCTGTCTCAAAAAACCAAACCAAACCAAAACCATCAAAATGAGGTTGGAAGTGACTCACATCTAGTCAAAGAAAACCAACACCACTGTTTAAGTACCCTATAGCTCACAGTGGTCCCCAACAAACCACTGACTGGCTCCAAACAGTCGCACTATTATTTAAAATACGTTTTAGTTCATGGACACCCAACAGTAGTATTTAGTAAAATGGCCATCAGATTAGAAGCCTTGAGCTAAACTTCTTCCTGTACCAGGTGTGTATCAGACTCCAGGTCTCCATCTTCGAAGAGGACAATTAAATCAGGGCTTCTTACACTATGATGAGGATTGAGTCAATAGAAGCTGGTGTCTGGTGCTTGGAGCACAGAAAAGTAACACATGGCCAACAGGGAGAAATGTTATGCATTTATACAAGCACGGACTAGCCCAAAATGACTTCTTTCACATTTTAATTGTTTGCCCTCCCTCCTGGGCTTACAAATAAATAAATTACATATTTCCCAGAGCAAAATTTAATAAGTCCTTGGCCTGCAAAGTCCCTGTGACTCATTCTGAGGCCGTGAATGGGAGTCACAATAGTCTTCAAAAAGTTCCCATAAAAATCGAGTTGACGATATAAAACTATGAATATGTACAGCTGAGGACAACTCTCTGTGGTTATGATCATTGACTCCTCTTTCTGAGGACCCAGGTTCCATTCTCAGAACCCACACGGCTCCCTGGGGTCCGTACCTCCAGTTCTGGTGCATCAGATGCCTTCCAGCCTCCATGAGCATTTCATGTGCTGATTCCTGTGGTGCACACAGATGCGGGCAAAGCGCCCCCACGCATAAAGTATAAGATGAAAGAAATCTCACAAAAGTTTTAAAAAGATGAAATAAACCATTTAAAATATGAATATATGGGTGCGATAAAAATATTTGAAATAAAATAAAATCCAAAGGAGTGATTTGATTGGCCAACCATGGGCCAATGAATTCTCCAAGGATTGAGAAACTGAGGTTGGCACACTCACCAGAAACATTGCCTGAGCACCACTGCTCAGGAAGCTGTCGAATCTCACACCATTGGCTTGCATATGTGGGTGAGGTTAGCACCCACTTGCCCAGATTGACAAGCAAAGTTCTCAGGCTTCCCTGACACCACATCATCCGTGATTTCAGAGACCTGGACAGCCATAGCACAGGGAGACTGAGCGCTGGCCTGCAGGGCCTGGGTGTGAATTCAGGGCGTCCATCTATAAAGACAGAATCTCCATCCTTCATCCCAGTTGCTTTCTCTAGAGCAGCAGTTAAAAATGGGCCTGTGGAAAGGGAAGTGGAAAAGATGGACAGTTTTCTCAGGTGCCATTTAGCATTGTTCTGTCTCAACAGTCCAAGAACATGAAAGATTCTGCCTGGAAGTCATCTGGGAAAGAGCAGTAAAGCAAGCTCAGAGAATAATGCTGTCCGCAGTCTCTCTGGGAAGAGTAAATGGTTGTCAGCCTGAAGAAACAACCGTGCTGTTCTGTGCCTAGATACCTTAGTTTTGTTCAATCCCGTAAGGATCTTGGAAACAAGACTCTCTGAGGGCTGGCTCCCAAGATGAACAATTCTCAGTAATTTCTTGTCTTCCAACGGGAACCTTGCCGAGAGGCTTCCAGGGCCCCTCAGTCTTAGCAAATGCATCACTTTCTTCCACAACAAGAAGATAAATGTGACCCAAGGCATGTGTTGACTTAGCTGTCTTCCATGGCTGGGTCGCTGGGACTTGCTCAAAGCACCTCTCCGAGAGAATGTGTTTCCAGGCAAAGGAAGTGTCACAGCTTGCAGTTAAAGTGAGGTTTGCTTCTCATTTTCTTTTCATTTTCTCTCTTGTCAGACATCCCATTCTATTGAATAAAGGAGACAGATAGACACTGTTTAAATAAGTACTTCAAAAGAAGGCTGTGTGTGTGTGTGTGGGGTAAGACACATTTCTGCATACAACAGAAAAGAGATTCTGGTTTCTCTTTTTGACTGCTGAGCTTGTACGAAATCGAACATATTTACTTAATATCAGGGAAAAGAGCATAGCAAATCAAATGGTGATATGGTAGAGGGGGGAGTGGAGATAGCAAAGGTATGAGGATGGTACTAAGGTACGAAATGACATTTTTTTAAGTGTGTGAGTGTGCACACATCCATGTGTATGGTCTTACAGATGTTAAACCTACCCTGGTTTCATACGTGCTAAGCTCTACCACTAACTTATACTTAGCTACATATATATATGTATATATATATATACATATATATATATATATGTCTTAATCTTATAAAAGTTTACAAAGCACAGAAATATGGGAATCCCTGTCCCCTGGGAGTACCTGCATGGCAGTGGATGTTGTGGCTGATCTGCTTTACCTGGTGGGTAACCAACATGTAGAGTTGAGAAGCATCTCTTGAATATCAGAGTTTCTCAGCTGCTAGGCAGCTCCATACCGAAATCTATACAGGTATCATCTCCCACAACTCTCTCGAGTCAGTAAGGACACAGCTAGGGTCATTCTGTCTGACCTGTCTGTTACTCCCTTGCCTCAGGCCCATCACTGAGAGAGAAAGAGAGACCATCCCATCTTTATTTGTCCAGCACTTGGCCCTGTTCAAGCCCAAAGTCCTATTGTCCCAGGAATCCCTCTGTCCTAGGTAGCCTGGAATGGCTGTAAACTCCATCCAGAGGACTTCCCATAGCAAACAGCAGATTGCTTACTTTCCCCATGAATAAGTAAATGTCCTTAATAACTTCGTACACACACACAAGGTATTGGATTGGGAGTTCAAAGGGGACACTGAGGCAGAGTGTCCTTTTAGGTAGAAGTTTATTAGAAGAGTTATTCAGCCCATAGACATACAGATGGGTGTATAGCAGTAGGTCAGTGTCTCTGAGGAGAGTTCAAATCCTTGAGGCAGAATGACAGACCCTCATCAAGGCCTTAGAAGAGGGAGGTGCCATACAGTCAGGCTGCCTCCTGGTTTCCCAGGCAGTGGGGGATTCCAGGGATACATGAGTTAGGGTACATCCGTTACAGGGTTAGGGAGTTGTGTCAGTACAATATCCCTCTGATATCCTAGAGTCTGGTAGCCTAGTCTTTGGAAGTGAACATCACAGGACATCAAAGTAGCCATATTAATGACTGTACTTAGTGGTATTTGATAAATCCAGCTTTGTGCAGCCACCATCTCATTTTAATTCCAAGAGGACAAATGTTTATCTACATTCTCAAGGGTCAGAAGGAAACATTCAAGAGCTTCATAGTGCCTTGTCTAAGGTTGGATAATTAAATGTGGAGCTGTGATCAAATTCATGTGAGCCATCTGAAGTTGTTGGAAGACCATCAGAGGTGGGAGGGAGCTCAAGGATTCATTCTCTATTTTCATGGAAAATACTGAATCAATGCCTAGAACTTTGCCATTTTAATTTCATAAGATTAGTCTAAATAAACAAACAGGCATGCTGCTGTATCTTTTCCAGTCTTCATCTCCAACCTATTCATGTTCCCCCTAAGGGACAGTCCACATGGATGCCCAATCACAAGCTGGAGATGAACTAGAAGGGAAGTCAACAACCGTGCTGCATATAGCCCAGGAAAAGAAGGATGGAAAGAGGAGTCTGTTTCCAGGCTAAAGGTCAACTAGAGAGCAGCACATGCTAGAATGTGTTTCCTGTCCCAGAACCCATGAAGTCCATGTTCGCAAAATCATGGCTTGCTGGAGGCACAAGAAAACTGTCATGTGTATGTATGTGGAGGCCAGCGGTTAAGTGGCTTCCTGTATTGCTCTCATGGGTTTTGTTGTTGTTTTGTTTGTTTGTTTTCTGAGACCATGTCTCTCACTGAACCCATAGGATCATCTGACTGGAAAGCTCCAAGGAGCCTCCCATCTCTGCCTTCTCAATACTAGGGTCTTAGATATGTTCCACTGTACCTAGCATTTTAAATGGGTGCTGAGGACCTGAACTCAGGTCTTCATGCCTGCGAGGCAAGGATTTTATTATTAACGGAGCCATCTCCCCAGCTCTGAGCAGACACACTTTCAAATAGGATGCCCATATCTTATCATTTAAAAGAAATTTTCAAAACAGTTCTTGGATTGGACATCAGAATAACAAGCCAAACAGAGGCTGTCCAAAACAAATGGGGGCAATGTGGTCACTTTCGTTGCGGAGCAACTTGCTAGAAGGCTGAAAGCCATCACTCCTTAGTAACATCCATGAGCAAAGGAAAAGAGGCAAAACATTGAGAAATAAAACTCTTAAATGGTGAAAATCAACTCAAGCCCTGCCAAGCTGAGAGAAACGGCCAGGAAGATTAAAATCAGTTGATTGCGAAACGGAATCGTGGAGTGAGGAGTGAAAAGCCAGAAAAGACACAAGAAAACAGAAACCCAGCCAAGCGAATGGGTCGCAAAAACCTGGGGCCCATCACACAGGCAGAAACGTAATTCTCCAGGGAGAGCCTGTACTAGACCACTGAAGTCTGATGACTGCAAAAGAAAATACGTTTCCAAGGGGAAGCAAGGTCCAAAAGGAGATCAGCTGACTTAGGAGAGGGCCAGCAGATGACTGGGGAAAGAGCTCCTGAGGAGATGTTAACAGAAACAAAGAGGCTGTGCCAGTAAAAACCACCTGCTGGGCTGGAGAACCATTGCTGGGAAAGTGTTTTGTTCTGCAAGTTCGAGCCCCAGAACCAATGTTGGGTTTTTTTTTTTTTTTAAAGCGGGAATGTTTGAAGGCATTTGTAATCCCAGCTCTGGGGAGGTCCCTGGGGCCCGATAACATGACACCGTATCTCAGAGAAGATGACTGACACCTGAGATTGACCCCTGTCCTTCTTAGGCATGTGCACATACACACATGTACTTATGCCCACACGAACACACACATACAAACTGTTAGAAGTAAATCATTGTGGTTTATTTTTAGTTTTAAGTGCATCTAGACCTCATTGAACAATCACAGGAAAGCAAGAGGTGCTAGGCCCCTGTCTTCCAGAGCTGGCAGCTGCCTGTCTAGGTTCATTCCAGTGTTGTAAATTCACAGGCGGCCTGCTACATGACTGAGCCCGTGTATCAGAAAAGGAGGTGAACTCAAGTCCCAAGATATATACAGTATAAGGCTGTGTGTCCTGAGCCAATAGATGGGACTTTAGGGCTGAGAAAATGCACTGAGATCTCACTAAGGAACTCTGTCAGGGAGAATAAAACGGGACAAAGAAATACAGTTAGGAGTGTGTGTGTGTGTGTGTGTGTGTGTGTGTGTGTGTGTGTGTGTGTGTTGTGCCATTTCTATCCATCAGCCACTTTTGCCCTTCCTTTACACTGACACCCAAGTTTCCAAGGTCATAAATGCTGCTCTTTCACCACTCTCGTCTCCAGTACTCTTATTATGCAGTGAGGACAATTGTTTCTCAACACACACACACACACACACACACACACACACACACACACACACACACACACACTGTCATCTACTAATTCAGGGTCTGGTCCATCAGACACTTGTGGTCTCTCAAGTCACAGACACAGGAGCAAATGGCAAATATTGCTCCCAGCAGAGACCCGTCTTTAGGGATGGGAAGGTTAGACAAATGGCTGTGTGTGTGTGTGTGTGTGTGTGTGTGTGTGTGTGTGTGTGTGTGTACACTCCCAGAAATAAGCAAGATTAAATGTGTAGTTGTCCAAAGTTTAGCAAAGATATTCTCTAACTCAGGACCCCCGTCTTTACAGGCCCCACTCCATCAGCTTGATGGAGCCTCCCTGGGTTCCCACAGTGTACAGAGCTTCCATTCTGTGTGGGCTTTAAGTAAATAGCACCTGCTTCTCTGCGGCAGCTGTTGCAAACAGCAAAGATGGATTGAGGCTCTGAATAGGGTCGTTAGAGAGTGGGAAGGAGGGATTGAGGGCAGGCTCTGTAGAGAGCAGCTACAACCCTCTCACCATTTTGAGGGACTTGATTCCTCTGGGTTGGGATGTTCTGCAAGAAGTGTGGCCCGTTCTTTGTTCATTTGTGACTGTGTTCTCCTTCCCCTCTGTGTGAGCCCCTCAGAGCTTTAAAGGCTTGGATTCATCACTCTGTGGATGAGTGACCTTGGACACATACTTCTGGTCTTAGTTTTCCTGTCCGTAAGGAAAGGAAAATTACAGCTGTGTCTTTGTGGCCACTGGAGATGGATTGAAACGCCCTAGGAAGTCTCAGGAGATTGTCCTGTGGCATATGCCAACAGGAGATGGCGCTCTTTCTTCTTTGCCAAGACGGAAAGGTTAAAGGACCAGAAGAGTTGAGTCCTCCATAAAAAAGCTACCCATATTGGCATTCAGTCTTTTGGCTCTAAGATCAACACAGGTGTTGGTCTCAGCTTTCAGCCAAGTCCTTGCCCCAGTCCTGCTTGGGGGAAATCTATAAACCTTAATGGTTTAAATGTGACATACCTTTTGTGGGCTCCCGTGTTTGAATACTTGATTGCCAGCTCGTGACACCATTTGGGGTGGTTAGAAGAACTTTTGGAGAAAGAGAGGCTCATGGAGATGTGGGTGAGCAGTGTCTGCCTCATGCCTTCGCTCCTGTAGCCATAGCCACTCCCACTCCACCACCATCCATCCATGTCTTCCCTTCCACAAGGCACTGTACTCTCTCAAATGGTGAGCCAGGTCTCTTAAGCTGTTCTTGTCAGGTATCTGTCACCCGGACAAGAAAAGTCCTTAATGCATTGACCATCACTTATACTGTGTACCAGGCACGGGGGCACGGGGTAAAGTACCCCACAGCCTGTCTAATATGGACAAGAGAGGGTGGGTGGGGTGGATTGGAATGGGTGGGGATCTTCTAAGTGTATGAGTGCAAATGCTGTTAGAAATGTTTTCCTCTCTCCTTTCTTTGTGTAGAGAGCAAAGGGAGTGTGGATCCAGACACCAGACTTCAGGTTTAACTCATCTTAAAGAGGAGACGGGAACTGTGTGATAGATAGTTCATGTCTATAATCCCAGCATTTGGGAGGCAGAGGCAGGGGGATTGGTGTGACTTCCTTCAAGATCTACTTACTGAGTTCTAGTTCATCCTGGGCTACAAAGGGAGGATGCAGGTAAAAAACAAAAACAGAAGATCTGCGGCAGAGTGTTCACTAAGCAAATTCAAGGGTCAGGGTTCAAGTCCCAGTACTACATCAACAAACAAACCAAACCAAAACAGCCGGGATGTCCTAGACAGTGTACATACTTTGTCACATCAGAAGATGAAGGTCCTTGGCTCTGTGAATTCTAAAGCAGAGACATTTAGCATTTAGAAATGAAGTAGCTGCTATGTTAATTTAATGCGAAGGATTATGATCTAAAACCACAGATGGATCCAAGAAGGAAGCAGTGGGCAAGCTTGGGGAATGCAGCCGTGGTGCTGGGAGGGACTGCCCAGTAACAAATACACACTGGGGAGGGGGTGTCTAATAAAATAGAAAGTCTAGGCAAATTTGCTTGCTTTCCTGTGGATGAGAGAATTCCTTCTGTCTTCTCAACCTTCACTCTGCCCAGTCACACATTTTCCTGTCCTTATAAACTTCGTTACCGATGGGCTATGAAGTCTTCATACACCTACTTCCTGCAGCAGAAGGCAGAGAGGGGAACGTGGGAGCACAAGACAAGTTGCCCATCACAGCAGACAGGAAGCCTGAGGAGGAAGTAGCTGCTAGAAGCCAAGCACCTCTCTCTCCACCTGGGGTTCGAGGTAATAGGTGAGGATAGAGCCAAGCTGCTGCTGTTGTCCGTTTGAGAGTGAATGGATAACAAAATCATAATCTTTTAATTCTCAGTGGTCAAACATTATCTTTATTGAGTAGATGAGCATGTTGTGACCTGGGGAAATAAGAATGACTGGTTTCAAAAGGGGATCTGAAACTAATACTGTTACATGATAGGAATACCCCAATTAACTGAGTTTGTTATCTTGTCTCTTACCTCTAATTTTCGGAGAAGACGTTATGTTTTCCTTCCCCAACTTATTTACCTTGAAAATCCTCTGCCCCACCCACCACCCCAGTGCAGCCAATCAGTGCAAAGAGCACAGGGAAACCTTAACACCACGAGGGGAGCAGATGGGCTGTGATTTGCTGTATTAAGTAGGGCAACACAGAGAAGCAATCAATGTCATTTGAATATTATATGTGGAGAAAACAATTACGAAGCCCAGGGAATTGTCCCAAGATTGGCTTGGCATTGAAATTCTGGGCTGGAAGACTTGGATGCCTCAGAGCCATGTCTGTCAAATTCCACAGGGAGGCAGCATATCCTCATGGCAACTATAACCTGAGGGACTTGGGATGCTAACTTTTGTGTCCACCAGCAGCAGAAGGACTCAAAGAATCTTGGGCTTGAGGTCTATCCAGGCTCTTCTTTTTCGACATCTCAAAGTATAGCTGGATGTTGGGGGCACAACTTGTGCATTAAGGACAGCAATGCCACTGTTTCCACACTGGGAAATAACTGTATGGCACACACCCAATGTTTTATGTCACATAACCTCCCTGCAGTCCTTGAGCAACATCTGGTGGCCTGTCATCATTTCTCACCCAAGGAAACTACGGCTCAGAGTCAGGTCATATGAGACCTGGGAACCTCGATTTGCTGTATTTTCTTTGGAAAAGTCTTTGCACCCTGAGGTGACAGAAGGAAGGAAGGAAGGAGATTGGCTCTGTGGAATCCATGTTTATTGTTTAGATGCAAATTTAAAAGATCAGCAGCAAAATGGTGGTAGCAATAGTTAATATTTAAGAACAATGCCAAGCACATTGTGAAGGACTTTAACTATGCCATGTCATTTAATCCCGAAACTGTGTGGACTCTCTCTCAAAGGTAGTTGTATGCTCAGAGCAAGCAGGCACTGTATACGTTCTTGTTTTAATCTGCGTTCTTCTCTATGCTGGTTATTTTGCTCAGTGCTGAGACCAAATATCTGGGGAAAGCAATTTAATGGGGGAAGGATTAACTTGCTGCATGGTTTGAGGGTGCATCTCTTGGCAGGAAATCCATGGTGGTGGGAAATTCATGGTGGCGGGACACATGGGGTATGCTGTTGGATATTTCTTCTCTGCCCCCTGCTTGTCCTCCCCCAAATTCTACCACTATTTATTCTGTGGAATTTATCTTCTTGACAGTTAGTAATTAAGCACGGATTCAGAGATGAGCACATGGTTGATGTTGCTTCTTCTTCTCTTCTCCCCTCTTCCCCTTCTTTCTCTGTACACGGTTCCTTTTTATGACGTCTCCTTTTTATGACTTCTCCTTTTTATGACGTTTCTAGCAGTTGTATTTGCTTTCCGTCCTTTAGGCAGGGTCTTTATTTCCATTTGTACCTGCGTCCATCTCTGTGACTCTTTTCTCCCACTGTAGAGAGAATAACGAACGCATATTGGTGTGTGAATTTTACCGCTTTAAAGCTTGATACTCAGCAGTGGATGCTCACTTATGCCCACCTACTGTGTTCCCACTTGTGCCTACTATGTTCCCACTTTTTAAGGCAAAAAGTGTTTTTTTCCTTACATTCTTTTTGAGATTTATTTATTTCATGTGTATGACTGTTTTTCAAAATATGTATGAGAAAGGTGCATCAGATCCTCTGGGACTACAGTTACAGATGGTTGTGAGCCACCATATGGGTTCTGGAAACTGGACTCAGGATCTCTGGAAAGACAACCAATGTCCCTAACCACTGAGCAATCTTTCCAGTCCCTATGAATCAGGAAGCTAAGGCATTTAGAGCTTCAGGGACATGAATGGTCAGCTTTCATACTTTATTCCTGGAGTTCACAGACTTGCTAACCTTCTTTAATGGGAGTGGGGTGGGGAAGGATTTGATGTTGCTAACATAATTATAATTCAGTGTGTGGGACAGTAAAACCATACTTGGAAGCTTGGTAACATAGAACAGGTTGAGATCCAGAGACTTGGTGGGCACACACCTGAGACTCAGGTGACTCCCGGCACCTGCCAGATTCTTGACCTGTAAATGTGCCATGCCCCTCACATAAGGAAATGTGACTTGTGGTCACGTAGGCCCAGAATAGAATTCTCCATGCTAATGAGATACCTAGAGGCCCTGACAGCTTAGCCAGGTATGCTCTTCGAATGCCAACTTTTAATGCCCCACTTTAGGTTCCACCAACAAAATCCCGACATCTTCCAAAATGGTGCCTTGGGAAGAGGAGCGAATGTTCAAAACACAGCATTGGAGACAATTCAAACTGAAAACCTGACAAGGACCTCACCCAGGGTTTCAGTTTCTAGAGCCTGGGCTTCTCCCCTCACTTGGAGACATCTTTTATAGTGATGTTTCCAACCATAAGCATCAATCATGACTTGAGGGGATAATTTTCAGATCAAAATCCACACGTACACCGTGACAGAGAGATGTCCTTGTTCCCGGAGGGGTCCTTTGGCAATCCAGGAAGCAAAATGCTAAGATCGATGTCTCCTTAAGAGATAATTTCATGATTCGGAGGAGAATGTAGTAAGGTCTTAAGAGTGAAGCTGCCCCTGGAGATGTGGGGACCTGTCACCAGGATAGAGGTGTTGGAGGTGATGAGCTGTAGGGGCAGACATTGACGAAGCTGAGGTTGGCTGCGGCATGCTCACTCCATACCACCCTGCATGCAAACAGACAGTAAGGTACCAGAGTAGCATTACCTGTAATTTACAGATTATCCCCTGGCTGCTTCAGAAGCAGATTCTTCCCAAGGATGAACCACAGGAAGTTCCTTTTTAATTATCAGGAATTATTAAGATTACCATTTAGTAGTGACTAATTGTTTCCTATTTGGGCTCTCAAAAGTGCTTAATTACATTCAGAGAATAATGTGTTCTGGTTTTATAAATAAACCTGGATATTTTTGAAGTCACTTTTTAAAAACCCCAAAGGTATTATGCTCTAATATTGGAGCATATGGGGAAGTCAATGTCTCCTCCATTCCCAGGGTGGCTGTGTAACCTTACACCAGCCTATAAAATTAACACTATGATGCTTCCCTCTTCGTGGTATTGAAGGCTGACCAATAATAACCAGCCACTGGGTAAGCTCCAAGTCCCACAAGCTTTATATAGTTCAACATGTTATCTTTGCTTATATCTTACAGTTTTACAAGTCTCAACTAGGGCAATCCTCGAATGGAGAGACTATGACGTTCAATCTTTTGTTTTATTTGTTTAATGCCCAATCTTTTTTTCCTTTATTTTATTTAATCTTTCTTTTACACTCCAGATTTTATTCCCCTCCCATTTCACCCTCCATCTGTTCTCCATCCCTATGTCCTTCCTGACCCCCCCCCATCTCCACGAAGATGTCCCCACCCCCATAACCCCTATTCCACCAGACCTCTAAACTCCCTGGGGCCTCCAGTCTCTTAAGGGTTAGTGCATGTTCTCTGACTGAACCTAGACTCAGCGGTCCTCTGAAACTAGTTGGCTGTATATGTGTATAAGCTTCCTCTAGCTTTTTCCTAATTCAACCAGAGGGGTCAGCAGCTTCTGTCAATTGGTTGGGTACACATATCTGCATCTGACTCTTTCAGCTGATGTTGGGTTTTTGAAGGGCAGTCATGATAGACCCCTTTTTGTGAGGACTTCATGGCCTCAGTAATAGTGTCAGGCCTTGGGGCCTCCCCTTGAGCTGTATCACCCTTTGGGCCTATCACTGGACTTTCTTTTCCTCAGGCTCTTCTCCATTTCCATCCCTGCAGTTCTTTCAGACAGGAATAATAATTATAGGTCAGAGTTTTGATTGTGGGATGACAACCCCTTTCCTCGCTTGATGCCCTGTCTTTCTGCTGGAGTTCCCTCTCCCCACTGTAGGGCATTTCATCTAAGGTCCCCACCACCCACTTTGAGTCCTGAGAGTCTTTTGCCTCCCAGGTCTCTGGTACATTCTAGAAGGTCTGCCCAACCTCCTACCTCCCAAGGTTGCCTGTTTCCATTCTTTCTGCTGGCCCTCAGGGCTTCAGTCCTTTCCCCCCACCCAATACCAGATCATTTTTCCCCTATTCCCTCCCCGTCCTCAACCCCCACCCCCTTTCCCACCCAGGTTCCTCCCAGTGCTCAATCTTGATTACCAACTTGAGATTTAGACTCACTATAGAAACACACCTCTGGGTGTGTCTTTGAAGAAGTTTCTAAAATAGATGAACTGAGGCAGAAGACTCAGCATAAATGTGGGGTGCTCCATTACATAGGCTAGGAGCTCCCATTGGAAAAAAACTGGAGAAAGTCAGTTGAGCACTACCAGGAATCAATCAATCTCTCTCTCACATTCTCTGTTCAATCTCTCTGTCTTTGTCTCTGTTTGTCTATGTCTCTATCTGTCTCTGTCTGTCTCTGTCTCTGTCTGTCTCTGTCTCTCTGTCTCTCTGTCTCTCTGTCTCTCTCTCTCTCTCTCTCTTTCTCTCTCTCTCTCTCCTTTCTGACTCAGATGACTATGAAATGTGACTAGCAGCCTCAGGTCCCTGCCACCATCACTTCCCTGTGACACCATCAAGTTGTGAACCCAAACGAACTCTTCCTCCTACAACTTGTCCAGTATTTAGTGACAGAAGAGAGAACTGATACAGACTAAAGCTCAAATATTAAGGACTTTGCCTTGGGTTTCACAGTGAATAAAGGCTCCATGTAAGATCCTGAAGGGTTCTTGCTCCAACAAGAAGCTGAATGGTAAAGATCGTGTCTTCCGATGGTCCACAAAACAGAATTGAAAGCAGCCCCTCCCCCCACCACACACTTGCATTTGTTTTAGAAACGAATGATTTCAGATGAGAGAAGAGATCAACTATGATTGCCTCTGAGATTGCATTGTTTTGAAGTGGGTATAAAGAGACATTTAACATTTCATCTGCTTTTGCCTCTTTTCACCATGCAAAGATTTTTCTGAGACAAATGTGCTATTTCTTACATACCTGAAGCTGTGGTTGCACATTTTGACACTAAAACCCCAATCTGATCTGAGAATCTTGTGTGTTTGATTCTGAAAGATGGGGCTAACAATCATTAAATACCAATGACAGTGTGAAGCTCCAATCTGTATCCCAAGTGAGATGCCCCTGCCCTTGGCTTCTGTAGCTAAAACGTGCATCAGCTCTTTGTAGGGCTCTAACATACCTCACCATACCTTTCACAGCCCACCCAGGACATTGGACTAGATGGCATTACCTCTATTTCTCAAGATGAAAATAAGAAAGAAAGAAAGAAAGAAAGAAAGAAAGAGAAAAGAAGGAAGAAAGAAAAGAAAGATCAAGTCTATAAAATCTGGTGCTGGGCAGATCTCTCAGACGGCAAGAGCACTTATGCATGCACAAGGACCTGAGTTCAAATCCCTGATGACCAAGTAAAAAAGCCAGGTATGTGCTATGAACCAGAGTGGTTGAGTCAACTGGATCCTGGAAGCATTCTGGTCAGTCAGCCTAGGCAAAGTGTCAGCTTCTGGCTAAGTGAGAAACCCTTTCTCAAGGTAATAAAGCTGACTGATAAGGGAGCACATCATATGTCTTCCTTTGGCCTCTGCCTGCTTGTGCACAGATACATGCACCCACGTGTTAACAGGTTTGCAACACACACACACACACACACACACACACACACACACACACACACATAACACAGAGAGGGAGAGAGACAGAGACAGAGAGGAGAAGAGAAGGGAAGAGAAGAGAAGAGAAGAGAAGAGGAGAGAAGAGAAGAGAAATAATTTTTAAAAGAGCACCTAGAAAAGACTAGAGTGGCAGATATATAGTCCCAGAACTTGGGAGTAGAGTCTCTAAGACCTAAGCCATGCAGTGACCTTCCTAGCCACTCTGAGATGTCTTTATACAGATTGAGACTCTAATGGGCCTTCAAGATTTTACTGATTAGCTGCCCGCTGTCTCTCAGGAAATGCAATTAAAATAGTTGGGCATAAGTAGATGCAAAGGTACACCCCACTCTCCAGGCTCCAGCTCTCTCTTTC